>NW_006399960.1:5550465-5560137 GCF_000299155.1 Elephantulus edwardii | reverse complement strand
TAGTGGAATTGCTGGGTCAAATGGTATCTCTATTTGCAACTTTTTGAGAAAACGCCATACCGCTTTCCACAGGGGTTGCACCATTTTACACTCCCACCAAAAGTGTATAAGGGTTCCAGTTTCTCCACAACCTCGCCAGCATTTATTGCTTGCTGTTCTGTTAACTTTTCCTATTTTGACTGGGGTGAGATGATATCTCATTGTTGTTTTAATCTTCATGCAAATTTCAGTTTTATAATTCTTTAAAATTCTTAAAAGAATTTTAATACAAGTTTAACAATTATATTCTGCATTCAAATTAAATATCCTGCTACTTAAGTTGATTTTCTTATTGTTTATACTGGTGTTCACATTGATTCTTTTGGAGTTTTCACGTATAATGTTAATTTTTACATTTCCTTTTATATTATTGTAGCTCTTCTTGATTTTTCTTGTCTAATTTTATAGGTTATTACTTCTAGTGGCAAAATGGGTGACCCTGGAGGACATTATGCTGAGTGAAATATCTCAGTCACAAAAGGACAAATATTGCATAGGGCCACTGTAGTAAAACAGGACTGGCATCAGGGTTGAGGGAAGACAGAGAAGGAGGGGAGGAATGATGTATACTGCATTGAAACAGATGAGGGAAAGAACTGTTTAAAAGGGATATATGACTGGGTATTATTGTCATGACAGGAGTCCAGAATAGAGGCTGCACGTGGAGTGGACTTGGGCAGAGAGACTGCATAACAATGAAAGACTTTTACTTTTCAAGGAGGAGAGTGAATTGTGGGGGAGGGGTGGCCAGAGAGAAAATTGCAACAATGAAGGACTGGAAACCCTAAGTCTCTGTAAACTTTCATTAAAATTAATTTTTAAAAAAGTCAATCGCTAACCTGCAGATACTGCTGGAAAGTTAGGGATTGACTAGTAAACATGACCCCATGGGAAAGTCCTAGCCTAAACACCAATGCCATACTTAGTCAGAAGTTATGGAACTTCAGACTATTGTTTGTTGTTGCTGGATCAATGCTGACACTTAGTGCTAAACTGGTGTTTCTTATTGCTACTGTAACAAATCCCACAAATGTAGTGGCTTAAACCAATATACATGTATTATCTTACAGTTCTGAAAGTCAGAAGTCCAAAATGTTTCTTATGGGGCTAATAGCAAGGTATATTAGTGGGGTGGAGAAGAGTGCTAAATATTCCACGGACTGCCGAAGAAACAAGCAGGTATATCTTGGAGAATGTGCAGCCAGCAGGCTCCCTAGAGGCAAGGATGGCGAAGCTTGGTCTCATATACTTTGGGAATGTTGCTAGGAGAGTTTATTCCTTGGAGAAGGACATTATGCTTGGAAAGTTAGTGGGATGGAGAAGGAGAGGAAGACTCTCAACCAGGTGGGTTGACACAGTGACTGCAGCAGTGGATTCGAGTATAAGAGAGATTGTGAAGGGGACATAGGATAGGACTGGGTTTAGATTGGTTGTTCATAGTTTGACTGCATGTTATACTGAATTTGACCCCTAACAATGATAACAGCAGTGGATGTACATTACTTCTGGAGGTTCTAGTGGGGAAGATGATTCCATGCATTTTGCTACTTCTGTGGGATCCCCACAGTCCTTGGCTCATGACCCCCATCTAGCACTTGCTTCACATCATCCTCTACTTCGGTCACAACTCCTTCCCTTACTTTGCTTTCCTGTCTTCTCTTTAGTAAAAACCCCTGTGATTATACTGAGTCTACTTGTTGGATGCCCTCCAGTTGACTATGACTCACAGTGACCCTAGGAATAACAGGCCAGAACCCTACCCTATCCTGTGTCATCCTCACCATATCTGATATACTCGAGCCCATTGTTACAGTCACCTATCAATCCATCTTCCTTTCTTTCTGTTATTCCACCTTTCCCAATAGTCTTTTCCAAAGACTGGCCCCTCCAAATATGCCTAAAGTATGATCCCAAATTATCTCCAAATTCTTAATTTATTCACATCGCAGAATCTCTTTTGCTATGTGAGGCACCATATTCACAGGTTCTAGGGATTAAGGTTTTCAAATATTGTAAGGATGGCACATCATAGCACAGGGTTCACGTCTGTTGTTCATAGGGTGACTATGGTTCACACTCAACTCGACAGCACCTAATGACAACAACAAGAACACAGGATTAAGATGTGAACATCTTTGGAGGACCATTGTTCGACTGACTGAACTCAGAAAGCCCCAGGAGAACCAAATGCATTAACTAATTGATATGCTTGCCAGAAAAGCTTACCCCTAGCCCAAAGTTGACACGGTCACTCTCTTCTTTTTTTTCTCTTTTTCTTCTTGTTATTTAAATTTTTTAATTATTATTCTTTTTTTATTAATTTCAATGAACATTTACAGAGGTTTTGGATTTCCATTCATAATTTTTTATTGTTATTAATTTTAATGAAAGTTTACGGGGACTGAGGATTTCCATTCATTCATTGTTGCACTTTTCTCCTGCCCAACCCTCCCTCCCCAATTCCCTCTTCTCTTTGAAAAGTAAAAGAAAAATTCTTTCATTGTTATACAGTCCCTCCTCCCAAGTCCACTCCACCATGTAGCCTTCATTCTGGACTCCTGTCATGACAAAAATACCTAATCACATATCTCTTTTAAACAATTTTCTCCCTCATCTGTTTCAATGCAGTATACATTATTGAACCCATCTTTCTCAGTCTCTCCACAACCCCAAGGTCAGTCCTGTTTTACAACAGTGGCACCATGTAGTATTTGTCCTTTTGTGACTAAGATACTTCACTCAGCATAATGTCCTCCAGGGTCACCCATTTTGAATAATATTGCATGTGTTCCTTGTTTTTCAATGCAGCATAGTATTCCATTGTGTGGATACACCACAGCTTCTCTATCCATTTGTTTTTTGATGGGCACTTAGGTTGTTTCCAACTCCTTGCTGTTGTGAACAAAGCCACGATAAACATGGGTGTGTGTATATATCTGCTTGGGTGGCAGTTATGGTTTCTTTGGGGTATATTCCCAGTAGAGGAATTGCTGGGTCAAATGGTATCTCTATTTGCAACTTTTTGAGAAAGCGCCACACCGCCTTCCACAGTGGTTGCACCATTTTACACTTCCACCAACAGTGAATAAGGGTTCCAGTTTCTCCACAACCTCGCCAGCATTTGTTGCTTGCTGTTCTGTTAAATGTTGCTAGTCTTACTGGAGTGAGATGATATCTCATAGTTGTTTTGATTTGCATCTCTCTTAGAGCTAGGGATTTCGAACATTTCTTCATGTGCTTGCTGGCCATCTGAAGGTCTTCTTTGGTGAAATGTCTGTTCATATCCTGTGCCCATTTTTCAATTGGATTCTTTACCTTTATCTTGTTGTAGTGTTCAAGTATTTTATCAATTCTAGATATAAGTCCCATATCTGACATGTCATTCCCAAATACTTTTTCCCAGTCTGTGGCTTCCCTTTTTACCCTGTTGGAGGAGTTTTTGGATGTGCATTGTCACTCTCTTCTATATGCAAGTTCTTCAAGGATACATCTGGTTGGAGAAAACTAGGACATATGCTTCCTACCTAACTAAAGGAAAGTGTGGCTTCTTTTTAAAGAAATTGTTCAGCCTCAATAGATGCAGAATACAAGCTAAAAGTGAGTAGGAATTCAAGTTGACTGAGCCAATTTATGATATTGTTGTTATGTGCTGTTGAGTGGCTTGTGACCCTATGTATAACAGCTCTGGATCCTGCTCTATCCTGAGACAACCTCATTTACTCTGACACACCTACCCCCATTATCCCAGTCACTGAATCAATCCATTTTATCCAAGGTCTTCCTCTCTTACACCATCCCTCCACCCTTCCAAACATGATGTCCCTCTCCAAGGACTGGTCCCTCCTTGCATGCCTCCAAGCAGAAGCCTGGTTTCATCCTCTCCAGGACAGACCTGTTTGTTCTCCTAGGAGTCCATGCAATACTCTTCTCCAGTACCACAATTCAAAGGTATCAATTCTTCTATCATCCTTAGCCGTTGTCCAGATTTCTGATGCATAGCAAGTAATTACCAAGATCATGGCCTGGATCAGGCACATCTTAGTCTCCAGACTGACATCATTGATCTTCAGTACTCTGGTGAGGTCCCTGACAGCAGACTTTCCCAATGCAAAACCTGTCTATAAAAGTAAAGGCACACAGGTTTTTAGTATTTAAAGCCCTGCATTGCTACGAATCTATTTCTTGCTTGATTGTTTCAGGCAAGCCCAAGACTTTGTAATTTTTAAAAGGACCCAAAATTTTCCCCCCAATAACAAACCAGCTTCTTATCCTTGCTTTTACAGATGTAATTTCCTTTTGTTTATGATGCAGTGAATTGTTTTGGGAAAAAAGTAATGGCACCATCATTACTTCTTTTTCAGTCCATCTAAGGAATCAAGTATATCATAATCAAGTATATGAATTTCACTGAAGTTTCTAAGATGCCCTCATAGATCACAGTTATTAAGCCCTCTACTGCTAACTGAAAAGTTGGCATTTCAAATCCAAGGGTTGCTCTACTGGAGAAGGTTGTGGCAGTCTACTTCTATAAGGATTACAGCTTTGGAAACCCTGTGGGACAGTACAGAAGTGACTCAGTGGCAACAGGTAAAGTTTCTAAATTCAAGACTCATAATCAATGACTTTTCAGTCTTAGTGCCAGCAGTCAAGAAATCAAAAGATATTTTGCATTAGAAAAGTCTGCTGTCAGTGACCTCTTCAAAATACTGAGGAGCAATGATGTCAGTTTGGAGACCAAGATGAGCCTGAATGAATTAGTGATGTTTTCAGTCACTTACTATGTGTCTGTGAGCTGGACAATGAGTAAGGATAGCAGAAAAAGAATCAATGCTTTTGAGTTGTGGTATTGGAGAAAAGTACTGAATATCCTATGGACTGCCCAAAGAACAAACAGATATGTCTTGAAGAAGGTAAAGTCAGAGTATCCCTCGGAGAGAAAGATGGTGAATATTCTTCTCATATATTTAGGCAAGTTTGTTAAGCCAGGCCTATTCCTTGGAAAGTAACATCATACTTGGAAAGGTAGGAGGTCAGCAAAAGAAAGGAAGACTCTCAGTGAGATGAATTGACACAATGACTGCAGCAGTAGACTTAAGTAGGGCAGAGATGATGAGGGGGCAGAGGATAGGACAGGGTTCAGATCTGTTGTTCAGAGGATCGCTATGAGTAGTACTTAACTTGATGACACATAACAACAATATATAAAAATCAAAAGACATGTGGTATTGGGAAAATCTGTCATCAAGGATCTCTACAAAGTGCTAGAGAGCAATAATGTCAATTTAAAGACTAAGGTGCACTTGATTCAAGCCACAGTATTTTCAGTTGCTTCCTCTGCATCTGGAAGTTTGACAGTGAATAAGGATGACAGCAGGAGAACTGTTACCTTTGAGTTGTGGTGCTGGAGAAGAGTACTGAATGTCCCATCTACTAACAAAAGAACAAACAAATATGTCTTGGAGAAAGGGCAACCAAGATGCTCCTTTGAGGCACGGATGGTGAAGCTTCATCTCACATACTTTGGACGTATTAGGGGAGGCCAGTCCTTGGACAATGACATCATGCTGAGAAAGGTGGAGGGTCAATATAAAAGAGAAAGACCCTCAGCAAGATGGATTAACATAGTAACTGTAACAATGAACTCAAATATATAAGAAATCATGAAGATGGCAAAGGATAGGATAGAGTTTAGATCTGTTGTTCATAGGGTCACTATGAGTTGTAATAGACTCGATGGCACGTAACAGCAATGATAAGAACATATAAAAACATTACTACTTTTAATATGATATCCCAAACTTAACACCGTGCCTGGCATTTAATAAGCAGCTCTGGCAGCCTAGTGGTAAAGAAGCTGTGCTACAGTTCTGAAGGCACATGGTTCGAATCCATCAGCTGCTCTACTGGAAAAGGATGGGCTGTCTCCTCCAGTTCGATTAACTGTCTCTGAAACCCTGCTGCAGGATCAACTATGTATTTGTGCCAACCTGACAGTACACAACAACAACAACATTTGTTCAATGACTGAAGATCGACATTCCAAGGGGGCACAAATGGAAAACTTGCCTGGGAGTTTATTTATAAATGAAATCATTTACACATCTTGGTAATTCTGACAAACTTCCTTACTGTTCTTGACCTCTCAGGGTGGAGGTGAAACCTTGATCTAGGGAGAAGCCACGAATTCTCTAGCCCAGAGAGATGTTACCTAATGTTGTAGACCATCAAGTTTCACCTTAAGCCAGACCTTGAAATAAAGATCTGGGTCCAGGTAGTTTGTTTGGAGAATGATCCCAGTTAGAGTAGGACAAAGAAGGGAGGAAAACCAGTAAAGGAGGTGTCCATTAGCTTAGTATCAGTTTGGACAACTGGGGCTCCATCTAGCTGAACCTCTTCTGAGACTTAGAGTACAGAGCACCTTAGAGCTGCCCTGCTGAGTGGCAAGGACATTGGTGTACTTATCTGCCAATTACCATCTTTCATTGGTAATGATGGCTGCCCCTGGGTGTTAATTCTCAGATTCTTGTTCAGTATGTTCTTTGATCCAGAAAGCATACAGAGAGTCAAGAAGTTCTCAGCAGGCACAGACATGTCTGCAGTGTCCCCCAAAGATAGAAGGAAATGGGGGTTAAGAGAGAGGCTCTGATAATGTCTGTGATTTTAGCCTACCTGAAATGGTTACCTAGATAATGGGAGAGAGGCAAACTAAGATGAGTACTTTGGAAAAACATTTCTTCTTGCTACAGCTGTATTCTGGAACAGAATGCTTTGCAAATTTTTTTTTTCTGGACTCAATTCTTGCCTCAAAAGAAAGCATTTGTCATGAGGCAAAGCGATTGACAGGATGGTCCTGACTCTACCTGCTATTAGTTGGAACTGCTTATCCAAGCAGAAACCACTTTTGAGGCAGAGGAAGGAGAAACCAGTAGCCCAGTGTAGTTTTTACCGTTCGCAAAGGTTGAAGATAAAATCCTAGAAAAGACTTTTAACTTCACCTTGCTAATTTGGAGTTAGTAAAAGTAAAGCTACATATTAGTGACAAATTTGCTATATGAAGCCAAGAGGTTTAATTCATTTAATGTCTTGCTTTATATGGAAAAGTATGGAAATATATTAATCAAACTGACAGTAGCTATCACAACTAGGGCATGGGATAGATTTTTTAAAAAGATACAGGGATATAGTATTAATATAAAATATAGATACTTATATTCTTTTTACAATTCCCATATGGCCTGCAGTGTCATATTCCACATCCATCTTTCAGTTTTTCACATTGTGGTGGCTCGCATGCTTGTTATGATAGAGGATGCTCCAACAACTGTTTTTAAAATACCAGCAGGGTTACCCTGTAATGGACAGGTTTCCGCAGAGCTTCCAGACAAAAATGACTAGGAAGAAAGGCCTGGCAATCTACTTCTTAAAATAAGCCAAAGAAAACTGTCTCACAAGAGAATACAGTCTTATATAGTACTGGAATATGAATCCCCTTGATTGGTAGGCATTCAAGATACATAGTAGCTGCCAACAGTGGACAGGAGAACACCAGTGATGACAAATATGATAGACCAGGCAGCATTTTGTTTTGATGTATATAAGATCAACATGTTGTTAGGTGCCACAGAGCTGACAAAAATACACAGGAACCCTATGACTTACAGATCTGAGCCTTGTCCTTCCTGCACCATCCTTACAAACTCATTGTTAAAGTCACTATGTTCATCCATCTTGTTGAGAGTCTTCCTCTCTTTCTCTGACCCTTCACCTTTCCAAGGACTGGCCCCTCCTAACAACCTGCTCAAAGTATGTGAGATGAAGTTTCACCACCCTTGCCTCCAAGGAGCACCCTGCTTGGACTTTGTCCAAGATATATGCATAAGATATTCAGTGCTCTTCTCCAGGACCACAACTCAGAGGCATTGATTCTTCTGCTGTCATCTATTTTCATTGTCCAACTTTTGGATACATACGAAGCTATTTAAAATACCATTACTTGAATCAGATGCATCTTTAAACTGACATCCTTGCTCTTTAGCACTTTGCAGAGATTCTTGACAGCAGATTTCACCAATGCAACGTGTCTTTTGATTTCTTGACTGCTGCTACAGTGAATGTTGACTGTGGAACCAAGTAACATGAAATCATTGATAACTTCAATCTTCTCTGTCTGTTGTGGTCTAGCGATGAGAACTCTGTTTTCTTAATGATGAGATATAATACATACTGAAGACAGTAGTCATTGATCTTCTTCAGTAAGTCTTCTTTAAGTCTTCTTTGCTTTCTGTAGGTGAGGTTGTATTGTCTGAATAATACAATTATTGTATTATTTTTAATTTACAGTTATTGATTGTTGATTAGTCTTCCTCCAATCCTGATGCCACATTCTTCTTCATATAGTCCAGCTTCTTAAATTATTTGTTCAGCATACAGACTGCATAGATACGGAGAGAAGTTATAACCCTGGTGCATATCTTTCTTGTTTTCAAAACTATGTAGTATTCCCTTGTTAAGGAATATGAAGTCACCGTAGTGGACCAAAAAGAACTAGATGACATGGAACCATTTCAAGAAATAGCATATGATCAAGAACCAGTGGTATTGCAGGAAGAAGTTCAAGTTCTACTGAAGGCACTGGCAAAAACTAAAGGCCCCAGGAATTAATAGAATATCAATTGGGATGTTCCTGCAAACATATGCAGACCGGGACATGCCCACTAGTCTATGCCAAGAAATTTGGAAGACAGCTATAGGGCCAACTTCCTGGAAAAGATTCATGTTTGTTTTCATTTTTAAAAAAATCCAACAGAGTGCAGAAATCATTGAACAATATAATTAATATCATTTGAATATTTCTGATAATAATATCACAAGTAAAATCTTGCTGAAAATTATTTAAAAACAGCTTGGCACAGAGAGCTTCCAGAAATGTAAGCTAAATTCAGAAGAAGCCATGGCACAAATTGATCATGTCAAATTGATCTTGGCTGAAAGCAGAGAATTTCAGGAAGATGTTTACTTGTGCTTTATCGACAATGCAAAGGCATTTGCACATGTGGACTATAATAAATTAGATGGAAATCCCAGAACATGTAACTGTGTTCATTCAAAATCTATACATAGACTGAGAAGCAGTTATTTGAACAGAACAAGGGTCAATGTGAGTTGGAGCCAACTTGACATACTGTTATATATGTTAAATACTTATAAAATATAGGAGCTCTGGTGACTTAGTGGTAAATAATTACGCTGCCAAAGAAAAGGTACATGGTCCAAATTCACCAGTCACCCCATGGGAGAAAGATAGGCAATTTCATTCCATATGATTTTCCCTCTGAAAACGCCCTGGAGGCTTGTTGTTGTTATGTGCCATTGAGTCGCTTGCGAGTCATAGCGACCATATGTACAACAGGAGTAAACCCAAAACAACTGCCTCACCCCTGTAAGAACAGTAAATTTAACATAACAGCAAGCAACAAATGCTGGTGAGGTTGTGGAGAAACTGGAACTCTTATTCACTGTTGGTGGGAGTGTAAAATGGTGCAACCACTGTGGAAGGCAGTATGGTGCTTTCTCAAAAAGTTGCAAATAGAGATACCATTTGACCCAGCAATCCCATTACTGGGAATATACCCC
>NW_006399960.1:5545619-5550365 GCF_000299155.1 Elephantulus edwardii | reverse complement strand
TCACACAATGGAATACTACGCTGCATTGAAAAACTAGGAACTCATGCAATATTATTCAAAATGGGTGACCCTGGAGGACATTATGCTGAGCGAAATATCTCAGTTACAAAGGGACAAATACTGCATAGTGCCACTGTTGTAGAGTGGGACTGACATCAGGGTTGGGATAAGACTGAGAAAAAACTGGAAAAATTATGTATACTGTCTTGAAACAGATGCGGGAAAGAAGAGATTAGAGGTGATATATGATTGAGTATTATGGTTAGCACAGGAGTCCAGAATTAAGGTTACATAAAGAACGGTACTCGGTGCGGGGGGAAGAGCGGATGGGGGAATTGTATACCAATGAATAATTTTTTTTCTTTTCAAAGAGAGGACCGAACTGGTGGGGAGTGGTGGGCAAGGAGAAAAGTGCAGCAATGAATGAATGGAAATCCAAAATCTCTGTAAATGTTTATTAAAATTAATAAAAATTTAAAAAACAGGCCTAAATCCTGCTCTGTCCTGTGCCAATTTCACTGTCTCTGACAAACCCACTCCGATTACCCAAGATGCTGAATCAATCCACCTCAAAGAGGGTCTTCTCCTCCTGCACTGTCTCTCCACCCTCCCAAGCGTGACATCCCTCTTCAAGGACCAGTCCTCCTTGCAACATGTTCAAATATGTCTGACAAAGCCTCAGAATCCTTGCCTCAAAGGAGTAGCCTGGTTTAACCCTCTCCAGGATGAACCTGTTCATTTTCTTAGCAGTCTATGGTATGTTCAATACTCTTTCTTCTCCAGCACCACAGCTCAAAGGCACCAATTCTCCTTATGTCCTCCCTAGTCATTGTCCAACTCTCTGATGCATAGCAAGTGATTGCGGAGACCACGGCCTGTATCAGGCACACCTTAGTCTCCAGAGTGACATCATTGCTCTTCAGTACCCTGGAGAGGTCCCTAACAGCAGACATTCCCATTGCAATATATCGTTTCATTTTCTGGCTTCTGGTGCCAGGAGTGTTGACTGTGGAGCCAAGCAAACTAAAGCTGTGAACAATCTCAATCTCTTCACCATCCATCCTGATGCAGCCAATTGGCTCAGTGGTGAAAATCTTTCTCTTCTTGATATTAAGCCTTAATCCATATTGAAGGCTGCAGTTCTTGATCCTCTGCAGCAAGCACTTCAGGTCCTCCTCAGTTTCAGCAAGCAGATTGTTAATGGATCTTTCACCAACCCTGATGCCACACTTCTCCTCATAGAGCCCAGCCTCCCAGATAATCTGTTCTGCATATAGGTTGAAAAGGTATGGAGATAGGACACATCCCTGGCCTACACCCTTCCCAATTTTGAACCACAAAGAACATTGAACACAGAACATTTGTTCTTCAGTTCCTTGAGTTTAAGAAATGCTGAAAGAATTCAGCCCTTTTGATTTTCTGAGTCTAGCTCCTCCCACATTTTATTGTAATATTTTACTTTGTCATCCCGTGCTGCCTTTTGAAATCTTCTGTTCAGCTGTTTAGTATCTTGAATTCTTCTCTGCGCTCCAGTGCAATATTCAGAGTCTCTTCTCACATCCATTTTGGTCTTTTCTTCCTCTTCTGTCTTTGCAATGACCGTTTGCACTCTTCCTGGATGATACTCTTGATATCCTCCCAAAATTCATATTGTCTTCGCTCATTGGTGTTCAAGGCCTCAAACCTGCTCCTGAGATGATTCTGAAATTTAGGTGGGATAGACTCAAGGTCATGTTTTGGTTCCCATGCATTCAATTTAATTTTCCTTAGCTTCAGCTTGAACTTTCATATGAGTAGTTGGTGGTCCCTAGAGGGTACACAACATAATTAATATATTATAATATTTAATGTTTTAATATACCTTTTCAAATCCCTCATTGTCCTTGAGTTGAAACTGAGTCATAGTTGACTTTGCTTTGAGTTTCAGAAGCTGTAAATCTCACAGGAGGTGTGCTCATCTTTCTCTTGCTGAGCCACTGGTGGATTTGAACTGTCAGATATTGATGGCCTTTGAGTTAGCATTACAATTATTGAACGATTTCACTAATAACACACAGAAGCAAGATCCTGCAGAAGATGATTCAGAAACAACAGGAACAGTACAAAGAACAAAGAATTGTACAAAGTACAAAAAGTACAAAGAAATTCCAGATGTGCAGGCTGGGTTTAGAAGAGGCCATTGCACTAGGGACATCATAGCCAACATTAGATGGATCTTGGCTGAAAGAAGAGAGTACCAGAGGAATGTCTATCTACATTTCATTGACTATGCAAAGCCATTTGATTGTGTGGATCACAACAAATTGTGGCTAACCTTGAGAAAAATGTGAGTCCTACAACACTTAACTATGCTTATGTAAAACTTATACTTGGACCAGGACACAGTAGTCAGAACAGAACAGGAAAGCACTGCATGGTTCAGGCTCAGGAGAGGTGTGTGTCAAGGATGCATCCTATCTCCATATCTTTTCAATCTATATGCAGAACAGATCATTTGGGAGGCTGGACTTTAGGAGGAGGAATATGGCATCAAGTTTGGAGAGGAAGACTCATCAACAGCCTGTATTATGCAGATAATATAACCTTGCTTGCTGAAACTAAAGAGGACATGAAGTGTTTGCTGCAGAAGGTCAAGGACTGTAGTCTTCAATATGAACTGAAGCTCAGGAAAACAAAGATTCTCACCACTGGGCCAGTTGGCAGCTTCATGATAGACGGTGAAGAGATTGAAGTTAACAGTTTCAGCTTGCTTGTTTCCACAATCAATACTCTTGACACCAGAAACCAGGAAATCAAAAGACGAATTGAGAAAGTCTATTGTCAAGGACCCCTCTAGAGTACTGAAAGAGCAATGACAGCAGTCTGGAGACTAAAGTGAGCTTGATCCAAGCCATGGTATTCATAATTACTTCCTGTGCATCTAGGAGCTAGACAATAACTAAGGATGAAAGAAGGATCAATGCCTTTGAGGTGTGGTGCTGGAGAAGACTGAACTGCCAGGAAAACAGTTGAGTCAGTCCTGGAGAGAGGGTGAAACCAAGGTGCTCCCTGGAGGTAAGGATTTTGAAGCTCTGTTTCATATACTTTGGGCACGTGGCCAGGAGGGACCAGTCCTTGAGAAGGACATCATGCTTGGAAGGATGAAGGGACAGCACAGGAGAGGAAGACCCAGTATGAGATGGATTGACTCAGCTACTGGATTAGCTAATGGGATTAGGTCTGTCAGAGATGTGAGATTAGCTCAGGATAGGACAGAATTCAGAGCTAATATACACAGGGTCGCTATGAGTCACAAGCAGCTTGATGGCACATAACAACAACAACAGTAAAAAAACTTAGCTTAAAATGTTGCTTATAATAACAACATTTTATGAAGTAGATTAAGATGCACTGTAGAAACAGAGAGATAATAACCTCTAAATCTCAGTGACCAAATACATAAGTATGTACGTGTCTGTAGGTGATGACTACAGTCACTAAGGAACCTGGGCTGTCAGAGGCAGCATCTTGTAGCTATGCTCTTCGGAATAGACATTCTCTTCAGTCACCCCAGCAGAGAAAGAGAGGAGGATTACACAGACTTTTCACTGCCTCAGAAGTGACCCGTTACCTCATAGCCCATTGGTCAGAAACAATTATGTGATTTGCCTATATCTGCAAGGGGACTGGGAAATCTAGGAAAGAAAATGGAATATGTGGTGAATTTTACTGCCTCATAATGCCCGCTTTTTTTTTAGCTCCCTAGCTAGCTAGACAAATAGAAGAAAATTCTTTGTGGCATTTGGTGGCATGATGTGTGACCTATCAAATTCTTTTTCTAAGAAGTAATTAATAACTTGACCTCTATAAAATGTAAACATCTAAGAAGCATTTTAAACAGAATGAATAGCTGTTGTTGGATGCCATCAAGTATGGCCCATAGTGACCCTATGATCTATCTGAACTCTCTCCCATCCTGTGTTATCCTCAGAATCTCTAACACACTTGAGCCCATTGCTGGAGCCCTTCTCCTAGCAACATGGCCAAAGTATGCGAGATGAAGTTTTATCATCTTTGCCTCCAAGGAGTACTGCAGTTGCACTGGCTGAACACAGAGTATATGAATAGTAAAATGCCAAATTTCTAGACTCTTACCTGGCCATGTAAAGCATTGTGCTGACAGTAGGGTTCCCTTGGAAGCAGATTCCAAGATGGAGCTTCTCAAGCCAGCTAAATATTAAGAGCCCTTGAGATTAGCACCTGTGATCAGAAGTAGATGTGGGCAGAAGGAAGTCTTGCTTGACCAAGGCCACGGGGAGTTCCAAAGTTAAAATGACCTTTCATAATTGTGTCCCTCCCTGTGCACTGAGATGGCTTCTGTTTAGTCATTGGGTGTGCGCTGTCCAGGGAAGAGTGTGACCTCAGTAGATGTATGTATATATACATGTATATGTATGTACATGTACTGCTGGCCGCTGGAGCTACAGGGCCTTCATCATCTAGGCAGTGTAGAGTAGCATCCATTACACATAGCAAAAGCTACCTCCTAACTTGAGGCATTCTCTCCTATGGCTACCATTGTGCTGTTAATAAGCTAATCATGCGATGGCTTTTAGAAACAGTTACAATTACTTGATTTCTTACTTTTCTTAAACTGCTAATTAAGAATTTCTGCAATCACTTGTTATGCATCAGAGAGTTGAACAATGACTAAGGAGGACAGAAGGAGAATTGATGCCTTTGAGCTGTGGTGCTGGAGAAGAGTAT
>NW_006399960.1:5541723-5545424 GCF_000299155.1 Elephantulus edwardii | reverse complement strand
TAATCGGGATGATTGTGTCAGAGGCAGCACGATTGGCACAGGATAGAGCAGGGTTTAGGGCTGTTGTACATAGGGTCGCTATGAGTCGCAAATGACTCGATGGCACATAACAACAACAACAACAACAACTTAAGCAGAATGGAGGATAAATAAGGGGGAATAGGGGGGAAGAGAGAGTAAGAGAGCAAATGTGTGTGCACATGTGCGCACGCACAGACAACTCACTTGGTCAGTTGTTAACCGAAAGGCTGGACGCTCAAGTCCATCGAGAGGCACCTCAGAAGAAAGATCTAACAATCTACTGCTAAAAATAACTACTGAAATATCATAGGGAATGTTCCCATCCCTGGTGGCTACAGTCACTGCTAGGTTTGTCCACCTGTAATGGATGTTCATGTGGAACCGTTACAGTTTCCAGTCAGTAGGCACAAGCTGACTTACAGGGCCTAGCCTCAGTCACCTGAAAGCTGGTACCTGCTGCTACAACGGACTGGTTCACTGCAAGAATGTGGGTGCCTAGTCAGTAGCTCACAGCAAAGCAGTTGTGGTCTGGTCATAAAACCGGAGATCAGACCAGAGAAAGTTATCACCATCTCTGAGAGGACCACTGACAACAGGACGCCCAGGTCACACCCAGAAGCATCTGCTACATGATCTGCAAAAACAAGTATTGGCCCCAGTGGTGGATGGCCCTCATGGTCAGAGCAAGGGCCTTCTTGTGCAGCCAGTATCTCATAATGGTAAAGAGGGAACTGGCAAGGCCCTCCAATAGCTCCTGGGCACCACATACCACTACACCTTCCCCAGAGCAGTAAAGACCAATCTTCTCCTTCAAAACAAAATCTCTGTGGAACATAATTTTACTCTGACATGCATGGGATCTTCATGAGGTTGGAGGAGTACACTGGATGGAAAATGGTTACTATCCAAAGACCAGTGACCATGTTCATTTTTTAAATGTGTAAAAATGATAACTTTTAAAAGGTCTCTTAAATTAATTTCCATCAAAATATTTGTTTAGAGCCAAAGTAACATTATGGGAAGTGATTTTGAACAATGGTAATTATTGGAGTTGATAATTAGGCTGTCTCATGGAGTTTCAGAAGACAGTGGCTAAGAAGTGACTGAGGTAGAGGGATAATAGACACATTATTGGGTGACACAATGTTGGGTGACAGGAAAGGCACCATACACTGAGGAAATGATCAGCACAATAACACTTAAAAAAGGAAGAGATGAACAAAAGAAATAAATATTAAAAATTTACTCACTACTATGAAGAAAGAAGCAGTAGGGAGTGCATCCTTCTGGGTCAGAGGTTCCTGCACTAGTCAGAGGAAGACTGAGCATGAGGCACAACAAATCTGGTGAAAAATAAGACTAATGGGAGACAGAGCTGAGCCACAGATGCCACTCCACAGAGCATGAGTCCAGCATCTTAGCCTCGGTTTACTGGTAAAGTGTGCATTAAGAAGAGGGCTGCATAATTGGCAGAACTAAAAGCTCTTTGTAACCTAATGGTAAGGAGCTGTACAGCCAACCCAGAGGCCCATGGTTCTAATCTACCAGCTGCTCTGAGGGAGAAAAATAGGCAATCTCCTCCTGTGCCATTTACTGCCTTTGAAAACCCACTGGAGGGTCAGCAATAATAGTCGGTTCCAACTTGATGGTAGTACACTATGACGACAACAACAAAAGCTCTTTGCCACACTGGCCCAAAACCACAAGATTGAAAGTAAGGGGAAGATCTGCTTGGGAGTACACCTGATTGAAGACTGTGTCCTGCGTGTTTCTAAATGGTAACCTGTTAGTTCCTGAATAAACCACATAATCATGAGAGAGGGTGAAAAAAAAGTTAGTGAGACAAAATGTCACCATTTTTGCCTCCAAGGACTACCCTCATACTTCCTCCAAGGCAGACTTATTTCCTTTTCTAGGTGTCCATGGGATGTTCAGTGCTCTTCTCCAACACCATAGCTCAAAGGCATCCATTCTTCTCCTGTCATCCTTGTTCAGTGTCCAACGCTCAGATGCATAGCAAGTGATTGAAAAGACCATGGCCTGAATCTGGTACATTTTAGTCTTTAGGCTGATATCATACAAAAAAGGCTTATGAAAAATGTTTTTTGAAATTGAAGATAAAATTGTCACCACTGATCTGCTAAAGCAAAAAGCAGACTCAAAAAAGAAAGAAAAAGAAGAAAAACTAAGAATAATGTGGGACATCATCAAGAAAAATAACATGCACATCATTGGAATCCCAGAAAAGGAAGAAGCAAGTAAAGGCACTGAAAAAGTTGTGGAAGAATTACTAGAGGAAAACTTCCCAGGCATAATGAAGAATGAGAGAATATGTATTCAGGAAGCTCAGCGAACACCATGTAGATTAGACCCCAAAAAGAAAAACATCAAGGCAGATCATAGTTAAATTTTCCAGAACCAAAGATAAGAAGAGAATCCTGAAAGCAGCAAGGGAGAAACAAAGAGTAACCTATAAGGGAGAACAAATAAGATTAAGTGCCGATTTCTCAGCAGAAACGTGCCAGCAATAAGAGAGTGGAAGGATATATATCAAACATTCAAAGAACACAACTGTCAACCAAGAATACTGTACCCAGCAAAATTATCCATCAAGTATGACGGCCAGATCAAGATATTCCAAGAAAAGCAGAACCTAAGAGAGTTTGTAAAAACAAGACCAGCATTGCAGGAGAGACTCAGAGATGTCCTTCTAACAGACATACCACAGAATGCTCCATGGTAGAAAGTAACTAGCAACAACATCAAAAAGAACTCAACTCAATGATAGCAATAGAACCTTGCCTCTCAATAGTTACACTGAAAGTGAATGGTTGAAATGCACCGCTGAAGAGAAAGAGAGTAGCAGATTGAATAAAAAACCAAAATCCATCAATATGTTCTCTACAAGAGACACACCTGAAAAATGAAGATAAAGACAGGCTAAAAATAAAAGGGTGTGGGGAAATATACCAAGCAAATGGCAACCAGAAAAAAGCAGGAGTGGCCATATTAATCTCTGATAAAATAAATATCAGTGTAAAAACCATCACAAAGGACAAGGAAGGTCACTACATAATGCTGAAAGGGTCAATAGAACAAGAGGACATAACAATAATAAATATCTATGAACCAAATGAAAGACCAGCAAAGTACATAAAACAAACACTAACAAAACTCAAAAAGGAAATAGACAACACTACTATAGTGCTGGGAGACTTCAATACACCGCTTTCAAGAAAAGATAGAACTACCAGAAAAAAACTCAACAGAGATACTGAAGAATTAAACCACACAGTAAACCAACTTGACCTCATAGATATTTATAGACTAATCCACCCTAAAAAAGCACAGTATACATTCTTCTCCAATGTGCATGGAACATTCTCTAGAATAGATCACATTCTAGGTCACAAGGTAAGCATCAATAAATTAAAAAACATAGAAATAATACAAACCATCCTGGCAGACCATGATGCTACAAAATTAGAACTTAATAATAGGACGATAAAGGTGGGGGGAAACCCATACAATTGGAAGCAGAACAACACCTTGCTTGAACATGACTGGGTAGTAGAAGAAATAAAAAAAATGAAATTAAAAAGTTTCTTGAAACTAATGACAATGAAAACACCACTTGCCAAAACCTCTGGGAAGCAGCCAAAGCAGTAATCAGAGGTCAA
>NW_006399960.1:5524174-5527132 GCF_000299155.1 Elephantulus edwardii | reverse complement strand
ATAGAAAAAAAAGAAAAATCTTAAATAGTAGTGGCTAAGTATCCTGTGAAATAGCCTCTACTTTGGACTTATTTGTTGACTTTCTCATGATAAGACTGGGATTATGGGATTTGGGAAAGAGTATTACAGAGATTCAGTGCCCTACTTATCACATCATTTAGGAGTGTATGCAATAGCCACATGACATCACAAATGATACTAGCCTTTTGCATATATATGGCTCAGATCATGTTTGCAAAATCATACCACTGTAAGTTTACTATATTCCCTCTGTGCCTACTTAATTCCTTGTAAGAGAGTCACTGAGTCTAGCCTGTCCTATGAAAGGGGAAGAGAGAATTAAACTCTATCTTTTATTTACATTGACTTGGAACCGACTCATAGCTGACCCTCCAGCAGGTTTTGGGAGGCTGTGGATAGCATGGGAGGACTTTGTGCATTTCTCTCCTGTGGAGATCCGGTGGATTTGAACTGTCAGAGAGGTGCAACTCCCTACAAACTGCACCGCTGGAGCTCCCTCCTGTAGAGGGAAGTATCTATTTATCATTTGGAGAAATTTTCTAAGAAAGATTTTCCTCTTGAAATTATTCATTTAATCAATAATCTATGTCATTATAGCCTCTTGGATATCAGCTTTAGACCTTGCATTATAATCTCGTACCACTTCGTTTAACAATTTTGAGTTGTTCCAACTGTGCCACCTTTGGGCCACTTTGACATATGCCTGTCCCTTTTCTCTTTTTCCTTATTTTTTATTGTACTTTGGGTGAAAGTTTACAGGGCGAATTAGTTTTCTGTTCAGTAACTTAGATGCATTTTGTTTCATGACATGAATTGCAATCCTTTCAGTTGAACAGCACTCTTCTTACCTTCTAGCTAGGCTGCAATTTATTTTTCTTTCCTGTCCCTTCCTGCCTTCTGAGCTTTGTTCTCGGCCAAATGATACTGTGGTTGAATATCCTAATGAGTACATTCCTCCTTGGTGCTACTATTCTCCTTTTAGGTCTATTTAACTGAAAGCTGAACATAGATTTGGCTTCAGGCTTTGACAAAAGCCTAAGAGCCACAATCCTGGGGGTTCCACCAATCTCTAGCAGAACCATAAGTCTTGTCTTTTATTTATTGGTTTTTAATTTTTTCTAGTTTTTTTTCCCCTCCATCTTTTTCTGGGACCTTCGATTAGGATCACTATTAGAGTGATAACCAGGCATCATTTTGTTTTTCTGGTCTCTGAGTAGTCTGACATTTCATGGCAGCACCATGACAGTTGGAGATAAGATTGATGTTGTTAACAATTTCAGCTTGCTCGGCTCGACAGTCAACACTTTTGGCACCAGTAGTCAAGAAATCAAAAGACTAATCGCTCTGGAGAAAGCTGCTGTCAGAGACCTCTCCAAATTGCTAAAGAACAATGATGTCACTCTGGAGACTATGGTGCACCTGATCCAGGCCATGGTCTTCACAATTGCTTCCTATGCATCAGAGAGCTGGAAAATGACTAATCGATGCCTTTGAGTTTTGGTGCTGGAGAAGAGTCTTGAGCATACCATGGTCTGCTAAGAGAACAAATCGATCTGTCCTGGAGAGGGTGAAACCAAGGTGCTCCTTGGAAGCAAGGATTTTGAAACTGTCTCACGTACTTTGGGCATGTTGCCTGGAGGGACCAGTTCTTAAAGAAGGACATCATGCTCAGAAGGGTGAAGGGACAGTGCAGAAGACCCCAGATGAGACAGATTGACACAGTAACTGGGGTAATGAGGGTAAGTGTGAGCCAGTGAGACTGGCTCAGCATAGGGCAGGCTTCAGGCCTATTGTACATAGGGTTGCTATGAGTTGCAGGAGACTCGACAGCACATAGTAACCACAACAACAATGTCACCAGACCTCTCTCTGGGTAGTGGAAGTCCATGTGGTCCACTCCCCTTTGGGCTAGTTGTTTCCTTGAGTTTCTCCCACCCCTTCTTTGCACCTGAGGATTCTTTTGTTTTATTGAACACTTCCTAATTTCCACATAATATACGATGCTCTCCTTCCTGGCTTAAAGCCAACTTCTCTAAGAATTTCTGGTCTCTACTTGCACAGAATGATGTTTACAATCAAGATCTTGGTGTCAGTGTTGCTAGCGGATATCATTGTTTTCTCTCTCTCTCTCAGTAGACAAAGCTGGGTAATAGATGAATGTATACCAATCCATGGATATGTTCTACTTAGTAGCATTCTACTAAGTATCAGAAGTCAGAGTAAAAGGACACCAAGAGCATAATCCATCTAAAAATTAATAAACTGGAATACATCAACATTGAAAAACTTTGCTTTAGGAAACCTTCCACTATGAAAATGAAAAAATAAACTACAGACTGGAAGGAAATACCTGCAGATCACATATCTGATAAAAGGACTTGTGTCCAGGGTATATAAAGAACTTGCAAAACTAAACAATTAAAAAACCCAACCAAACAACTTTATTGAACATTGGGCAAAAACGTACAATTATAATTACAGCAGACATATGCTGGGACATTTATCACAGAGAAATGAAAATTTACAACCAAATATATCTGTACACAGCTGATGACAGAAGCCTTCTTTGTAACAGCTAAAATCTTGAATCAATGAAAATGTCTTTAAATAGCACAATGAGGGTAAACATACTGTGATGCATCCATACCACACTACCCAGCAATTAAGAGCAATGAACTGTCTACAACCAGGAGAAGATAAAATAGATGAATGGGACCTTCTAAGAATCAAATCCCTATGCACATCCAAAAACTTATTCAACAGGGTAAAAAGGGAAGCCACAGACTGGGAAAAAGTATTTGGGAATGACTTGTCAGATAAGGGACTTATATCTAGACTTTATAAAATACTTGAGCACCACAACAAGATAAAGGTAAATAATCCAATAGAAAAATGGGCACAGGATATGAACAGACACTTCATCAAAGAAGACATTCA
>NW_006399960.1:5512901-5522470 GCF_000299155.1 Elephantulus edwardii | reverse complement strand
TTATTTAAAAAAGAGCAATGAACTATTGACACACAAGACTTGGATGAATCTCAAAGGTGTTATGCTTAGTGCAAAAAAACTCCAAAAACCACCAAACCCAAATCTCAAAATGTCCAGTAGTGTCTGCAGTGTTGTTGTTTACCATCAAATTGGAACCAACTCATAGCTGACTCTCCAGTGGGTTTTCAGAGACAGTAAGTCATACAGGAGGAGGTTGCCCATCCTTTTCCTGTGGAGCAGCTGGTGAATTTGAACCTCACGCCTTTGAGATTGCAATGCAGCTTCTTATCTCTAGGCCACTGTTGTTATGTGCCATCAAGTCCACTATGACTTATAGCGAGCCTTTGAACAAGGCTCTGAACCTTTCCTTATCCTGAGTCCATCTTACTATCACCTGGCCCCATTTTCACAGTCCATCTTATCTAGGGTCTTTCTCTCCTTCACTGACCCTCTACACTTTCAAGCATGATGTCCTTCTCCAAGGAATGTTCCCTCCTGGCCATATTCCCAGCAACACAACTCAAACACATCAATTCTAAGTTTATAGAGAACTTGGATTTCCATTCATTCATTGTTGAACATTTTCCTCCCTGCTTTCCACTCCCATAGTTCGCTTCTTTCCTTTGGAAAAAAAGGGTTTTTATTGTTACACAGTCCCCTCCTCCTAGACCACTTTACTGTGCAGCTCTTATTCTGGACTCCTGTCATACAAATAATACCTAATAATATATTCCTTTTACACAGTTCTCTCCCCTGTCTGTTTCAATGCAGTATACATTATTTATCCCCTCTTTTCTTAGTTTCACCCCAACCCTTATGTCAGTCCTGTTTTATAACAGTGGCATTATACAGTATTTGTCTTTTGTGACTGAGATATTTCACTCAGCATAATGTCCTCCATGGTCACCCATTTTGTATAATATTTCATGAGTTCCTTGTTTTCCAGTGCAGCATAGTAATCTATTTTGTGAATATACCACAGTTTCTCTATCCATTAGTTTGTTGATGGGCACTTGGATTGTTTCCAACTCCTTGCTATTGTGGACAAAGCCGCGATAAACATGGGTGTGTATATATCTGCTTGGGTGGCAGTTCTGGTTTCCTTAGGGTATATTCCCAGTAGTGGAATTGCTGGGTCAAATGGTATTATCTATTTCCAACTTTTTGAGAAAGGGCAATACTGCCTTCCATAGTGTTTGCAGCAGTTTACACTCCCACCAACAGTGAATAAGGGTTCCAGTTTCTCCGCAACCTCGCCAGCATTTGTTGTTTGCTGCTCTGTAGAATTTTGCTATTCTTACAGGGGTGAGATGATATCTCATAGTTATTTTACAAGCAGATTTTTACAAAGTGAAACATAAGCTTACCATGTGACTCGCTCTATGCCTTGCGGTTTCTTCTTGATGGTAGTGAAGTCCTTTTATCTCTAGTGAGAGAAAGGATATTACAGGCCACATTCTAGGGAAACTCTCCCCTTATAACTGATTAGTGCTGTGATGGGATTAAGGAACACTTATTCTACTCAGCCTGAGATGTGAGTTACATTTCAGCATTAAGAAAACAAAACTTCTCACTACAGAGCCAACAGGCAATATCATGATAGAGAGAACAGATCAAAATTGTAAAAAATGTTGTCTTGCTTGGATCCATAATCAACACCCTTGGTGCCAGCAATCAGGAGATTTTGAGGCTTATAGCACTGGGAAAGTCTGCTGTCAGAGACGTCTCCAAAGCCCTGAAGAGCAGTGATGTCAGTGTAAAGCCTAAGGTACACCTGATTCAAGCTATAGTCTTTCCAATCACCTACTATGTATCTGAGAGCTGGACAATGAACAAGGATGACAGCAGAAGACTCAGTGCCTTTGAGTTGTGGTGTTGGAGAAGAATGCTTAGTGTCCCATGGACTCCTGAAAGAACAAATTAATACGTTTCCTGGAAAGTGTAATCAGAGTACTCCTTGGAGGCAAAGATAGTGAAGCTTCATCTCACATACTTTGGGCATGTTGTCAGGAGAGGCCAGTCTTTGGAAAAGGATATCATACTGGAAAAGTCAGAAGGTCAGAGAGAGAAATCAAGATTCTCAAAAAGATGGATTTGCAACAATGGGCTCAAACATATCAGAGATTGTGAGGATGGTGCTAGATAAATCAAGGCTCAGATCTATTGTTCATAGGGGCACTATGAGTAGCAGTCAACTCAATGGCACCTAAGAACAATAACATCATCATCACATATTTTGAGCATGTTGTCAGGAGATAACAGTTCTTGAGAAAAGACATTATGTTGGGAAAAAACAGAAGTTCAGCGAAAGAGGAAAACCTTCAGTGAGATGGATTGACATAGTGATTGCAACAATGAGTCTGAGTATGATAGTGATCATGAATGGCACAGGATAGGCTAAAGTTTAGATCTATTGTTCATAGGGTGGCTATGAGTAGCGGTCATCTTTTTAAAAAAATTGTTTTGTTTTATTTAAATTTATTATTTATTTCAGTAAAAATTTACAGAGACTTTGGATTTCCATTCATTCATTGTTGCACTTTTCTCCCCTCTCAACCCTCCCCCCTAGTACACTATCCTCTTGGAAAAGTAAAAGACAAATTCTTTCATTGTTTTACAAACCCTCCCCAAGGTCCACTCCACCATGTAGCCTTCACTCTAGACTCCTGTCATGACAAAAATGCCTAATCACATATCCCTTTTAAACAGTTTTCTCCCTCACCTGTTTCAATGCAGTATACATTATTGAACCCATCTTTCTCATTCTCTCCACAACCCCAAGGTCAGTCCTGTTTACAACAGTGGAACCATGTAGTATTTGTCCTTTTGTGACTAAGATACTTCACTCAGCATAATGTCCTCCAGGGTCACCCATTTTGAATAATATTGCATGAGTTCCTTGTTTTTCTTTTTTTTTTTAATTTTTTTTATTACTTTGTGTGCGTGTACCGTCAAATTACATCTGACTGGTACAGGAGGATATTGCGCCTCCTTCTCTGGCAGAGCATCTGGTGGATTTGAACCGTGTTCCTCTGGGATTGCAGTGCAGTTCCTTGTTTTTCAATGCAGCATAGTATTCCATTGTGTGAATAAACCACAGCTTCTCTATCCATTGTTTGTTGATGGGCACTTAGGTTGTTTCCAACTCCTTGCTATTGTGAACAAAGCCGTGATAAACATGGGTGTGCATATATCTCTTTGGGGAATATTTTCAGTAGTGGAATTGCTGGGTCAAATGGTATCTCTATTTGCAACTTTTTGAGAAAGCACCATACCACCTTTCATAGTGGTTGCATCCTTCCACAGTGGTTGCACTGAGTAGCAGTCATCTTGATGGCACTTAAAAACAACAATTACCTTTTGGTTGGCAGTACGACTCCTTACCCACTAAACCACCAGGGTATAGGTAAAAAGAGAAGCCAAGTGAATTAATAGCACATTTTACTGACCTTTGAATAACAACAACCAAAAAGCTCAGAGAGAGCCAAAGTGAGAATAGGAGGTAAAACTAGAAGAGGTTTCACAATCTGATAGCTGACAAGTGTTGTAGATGAGTTTGTAATAAAGTTTAAAAGGACAGAAGCAATCTAAATCGTATGAGCTCTTAGAATTATCCAGTCAAAAAGTGTCTTTTGAGAGTAAGGAACTAGAATTAGAATAATTGTTGAAGAAGCAAATTGAACAAGATAGAGACAAAAGGAAAAGCAAGGCCAGATAAAAGTACTGAAAGGAAATGGAGGCCATTATCTGGAGGGGAATGGAGGCCAGAGAGCTCAGATATTAAACCATCATTGTTTTGAATACCTCACAAAAACATCGAAAGAGAGAACTCTAGTCTAGAAATTAAAAAAAAAGTACTTCCCCTCTAAAAGTTGAGGAAAATGAAATGCATTTGAAAATTAAAAATATAATAGAACCAAGGACAAAAACTACATGATTACCTCAATAGATGCAGGGGGGGGAAATCTAAAATTCATAATAAATAGTGGTAAGGAGATGCACTGTCACCCCAAAAGCATGAGGTTCAAATCCACCAGCTAACCAGCAGAAGAAAGAGGGGGCCATCTCTTCCTCTGTGATTTACAACCTCTGAAAACTCTCTGGAGGATCAGCTATGAGTTAGTCCTGACTTGAGGACACATGACAACAAGAATTGGGAACATTGAGTACCCATATGCACAAAGATGAGCTTTGTTCTTTCCTTCATGTTTTAATCCCTTTTTTAGGTTGCTAAATTACTTAAACTAGACTGATTTTATGTTTACGTTCTGTCAATTTTTATATCATTATCTCTGGTTTGAGGGGCTCCAAACCTTCCATTTGTGTATCTTCTGGTTTCTGTTTATGCTGAATTATTTCTCTGTGAGGTTTTATAGCCTTTTTTCCCCCCAGAATTTCAACAATAGAGAGACACTTATTTTCTCTGTGAACTTAAAACAACTTGAGTAAATTCAAAGAAAATTTTCTTTTATTAGGATCCAGTCAGGAGACAGAAACCACACCAGTAGCTTGAACACAATACAAAGAAGTCATATGTAAAGAGAAGATTTTTTTAAAAAAATATATACATGTGCAGGTATTTAGGAATAGCACTGTGGCTAGTGTTGAAGAAGCAGATCCAAAGAAGGGGAGGGAAACCATTTGGAAGAATACCACCACTCCCACAAGGCTGAGATTCAGACCTTAGAGATGGTGTGGTTGTACCCCACCAGGCAGTGGAAAAGTCCTCTGAGGTGCAACCACACAACGGGTCCAAAACTGGCTGGCTGAGGCTGTGTTAATCAAGGAGCTGCTTGCCAGAGTGCTGGCTGGCTGGGCAAGTGAGTTAAGGCTGTCCAGTAGAGAGATGCCTGTCTGGGGGCCAGCGAAGTTCACTGGAGGCTGTGCATGCGTCACTTCTGGCAAGAATACTGGCGACTAGGATTCTGGGAAAAGATGCTTGAGGGTGCGTGCTACGGGGTCTCCTGCAGCCCATTGGCAGTTGCATTATAGATGGAGGAAAAGCAAACACACCCGAACCACAGAGAAACTCCAACTTGGCCATGTTTTCTAGTGCTCCTCTAGCGCCTTCAACTGACAAAAGTCTAGTATTGCATCAGCTGGCAAAGGAGAATTTTTTTTTACTAACTTATAAAATTCTAATATACATTCGAACAAATTCTTTAAATTTCCCTCACCCCCCCCCCACCGCACAAATTGTACAACCCAATGATTAATCCCCTTTTCCGCCTGTACATCCATATCCCTCTGCTTCCTGCCCCTCCCACCCCTCGTGGATCCTTATACTCCTTCTACAATGACGGTGTTATACAATATTTATTCTTGTGGGACTGAGTTAGTTCACTTAGCATAATGCTCTCCAGTCCCTCCAAAGTTAGGTAATAATTTACAAAGTTTTTGCTCCTGCGTGCTGCATAGTATTCTTTTGTGTGAATGTACCATATTTTATCAATCCATTCGTTTGTAGTTGGACATACGGGTTGTTTCCATGTTCTTGCGATGGTGAATAATGCTGCTATGAACATTGGTGTACAAATCTCAGTTTGTGCCTCAGTTCTCATATTCTCAGGGTATATTCCAAGTAGTGGAATAGCTGGGTCATATGGAATTTCTATATTCAGCTTTTTGAAGAAGCACCAAACTGCCTTCCAGAATGGTTGCACCATTTTACAATCCCAACAATGTATAATAGTTCCTTTCTCACCACATCCTCTCCAACATCTATTACTTGCTGCCCTGTTAAACTTTGCCACTCTTACTGGAGTGAGATTGTGGTTTTGATTTGCATCTCTCTTATTGCCAGTGATTTGGAGCATTTCTTCATGGCATTTGCCATTTGAATATCTTAAATGAGAAATTTTTTAACATTGATTTTGTAGCTTGGCATTATTGGACTATGTGGGTAGTATAGACTGAAAATCTAGAAAAGTCTTATCTTTAGGATTTATCTTTTTCAAAGAAAAAAAATCTTCCCATTTAGCATATCTTGCTTGTAAATGAGGTTCCAATACTATGTACAAATAATTCATAATAATGTTATATAAAAATATGTTTATGCTATAGTATTGATGGAGATATCTAAATATTAATTCATACTCCAGTTAACTGAAAAGTGTCTAGAAACTTTTATTACCAACAATGCAAATTCATTTCATGGATCAGGAAACCACAGAAAGTGTTGAGAGAAACATAACCAGAAAATGGAATCTCACTATGGTAGAGAGTTAGCAAGCTCCTGTGACGATTATTATTGTATGTCAACGTGGCTAGGACTCTCAATATATTCTAACTATTGGATATATTGTAAATCCTAACTTCTATGATGTTAAAGAGGCAGGGTTAGAAGTCATTCTGTGAAGATAAGATCAGCTTAATCTGATGAAAGCGAGGTCTCCTCAGGGTGTGGCCTGCACTGAATATATGTGTTTGAACTCTTTCAGAAAAAAACAAGAGAGCTTCTTATTCAATCAACATCCTACTAGGCTTGTGGTCGGTCTCCAGACCAGTAGCCTACGATACTTGCCAACTTTGGATTGACTATTCTCCAAGGTCTCCTGTCTGCGATCGTGCTCTCCCACTATGGTTTTTGGAGTTGTCAGCCTCTGAAGCCAGCAGTCTCCAAAGTTAGCAGCCTAAGACAAGATTTTATTTGCTGAACTCTTTAGCCTTCTCTTCCGGTCTGATCTACAGGCTTAAGATTTGCCAGCCTCTACAAGCACATGAGTCATTTCCTTGAAATCTTTCTGTCTTCCTGCGTGTTGTTGTTCTGTGCTGTCCACTCAGAACCAACTCATAGCTGATTCTGTAGCAGATTTTCAGTGGCAATGTATAGCACGGGAGTAGACTGCCCATCTTTCTGCTATGGAGCAGCTGGTGGATTTGAACCTCCTACCTTTGAGTTGACAGCACAAGTCCTTCTCACTAAGCCACCAGAGCTCCCTTAGTTGTTGTTAGGTGCCATTGAGTCTAGTACGACTCATAGTGACCACATGAACAACATACCTGAATCCTATCCTATCTTCTGCCATCCTCATCATATCTGACACATTTGACCCCATTGCTGCAGTAACTGGGAGTTCTAATGGCTTCTGCTTGACTTTTCCTACCACAATAGTCCTTCTTCCATAAGTTGTGGGGGTTCTGCCAGTTGCTGAGTATTTTTATTCCAATTACGCATTCTAGAACCGGGGGAATTGTTACAGGGTGAATCTGAAGACACATCCAACCCAATAAATGGGCTTGAACTAACTCTATTAATAACCTGGTCTCTATATGCCTCTATTCTGACTGGTGGACCAAAGTGATATTTTAGGTCTCCTGGAAATACTTTCGATTAAGAACCTGTGTCCAAATAGCCTAGAAAAGTAGGATTCTTTCTTTTTTCCACAGTGAAAGGCTCCAGATACCTTTGTGGAAGATGGGGAAGTGGAATTGACATATCACTTTTGGCAATGTGGTCAGGTCCTTCCTGCAGGTGATTTGGCTTTCCCTTCATTCAAAGGGTTGTGTTTGGATCTTTAAACTAGCTTATCTGGGAATTGATTGAGTGGCCCTGACTCTCTGTTCTTGTGGCTCAAATTAGATTGCCTTTCACTTGACCTAGAAGTCTTCTGCTTATACAAATCAAGTAAATATTTAGCTCTTGTAGATTTCACATTTATTTCACTTCTAAGGACACCATGATTTAGTAGCCACTGCCATAAATATGCATCAGACTGTTCTGGTTACTGCTTTCACTCTGTTGTCCAGTATTATAACCTTGTCTTTATTAATCTCAGCCACCTAGCCACCTGGCACCTACTACCAAGGGGTCAAATTGGCCCCACTTTTTGACTCATTGCCCTTGAGTCAGGACTAACTCATAGCTGACCCTCTAGTGTATTTTCAGAGACTGTAAATCACAAAAGAGGCAAAATCAATCTCCACAATAGTCCACGTGTTTCCTATTGCCAAAGGGGCCCTTTAGAGTAGTGAGAGAAGATCTTCACCCTGAAACCTACAGTGTCCCTTTTCAGCAGGAAGTAGCTAAGAGAATACGCCATCCCCTTTTCCTTATGAATCAGGGTGAAGTCTCTCTCAGGGAGGAGTGATAGGGAATGGCAAAGGACACACTGACAAAGGAGATTAATCAGAACTGACTTTGACAAGCACTGTGGCAATGGGACAATTAAAACAGACTTTCAAGGGGGGGGAAAGAGGAACGAACTGGGGGGGAGGGTAGAGAAAATAATGCAACAATGAATGAATAGAAACCCAAAATCTCCATAAATGTTCATTAAAATTAATAAAATTTTATTTAAAAAATCACAAAAGAGGGAGTGCTGGTGGCCTGGTGGTAGGGAGCTAAGCTTCCAACCCAAAGTCAGGCAGTTTGAATCCACTAGCTGCTTTGTGGGAGAAAGTCTTCTTTTGTGTGATTTACTGCCTCTGAAAAGCTGCTGGAGGGTCAACTGTGAACAAGCTCTGATTTGATGGTAAAAACAATAGCAACAAGGGAGCTCTGGTGACCTAGTGACAAGAAGCTGTGCTGCAATCCTGAAGGGATGCAGTTTGAATACACCAGATGCTCCGCTGGAGATGGAGGGACAATCTCCTCCTGTGCCAGTTGGATCTGATTCGCTGGAACACAACAAGAAGAAAAAAAACACAATAGCAACAAAAAATCACGAGAGAAATTTCCCCCCTTTCTCTCACGGAGATGTGAACCATCAGAGTGGTGGCGTCTTTGGATTAGCAAGCACAACTCCTTATAGACTACACCACTAGATATTCCGCTATTGTAGTTGTTGTGTTGTTGTTATGCGCCATTGAGTTGAGTATGATTCATACCAACCCTATGAACAACAAATCTGAACGCTGTCCTTTCCTGTGTCATCTTCATCATCTCTGATATACACAAGGCCATTGCTGCTGTCACTGTGTCAATCATCTCATTGAGGGTCTTCTCTTTCTCTGACCTTCCACTTTTTTGCAGCATGATATCGTTTTCTAACAAATATTCCCTTCTAGTGGTATGCCTAAAGTATGTGAGAAGAAGCTTTACCATACTTCCTCTAAGGACCATTCTAGTTACACCTTCTCCAAGACATATGTTTTTATTCTCTTGCGAGTCCATGGGATAGTCAGTTCTCTTTTTCCAACACCACAGTTCAAAAGCATCCATTATGCTTCTGTCATACTTATTCATTGTCCAGCTCTCAGATACATAATAAATTATTAAAAAGACCATGAGTGGCCTGAATCAGGTGCACCTTAGTCTTCAAACTGACATCATTGCTTCTCAGTACCTTTATAGTTGTATGTCTTAATTTTAGGTTCTAAATGGCAGATCAAACTTACAGGATTGTAGGGATCCCCTCACAAATAGATTCTTTACACTTTTTAAGAATATTTTTTATTAATTTTCATATAATAATTTCTTTACATTATGTATTGTGATGGGAAAGTCTGCTATTAGGGACCTCTCTAAAGTACTCAAGAGCAACGGTGTCTCTCTGGAGACTAAGGTACACTTGATACAGGCCATGGTCTTTGCAATCACTTGTTATGCATCAGAGAGTTGGACAATG
>NW_006399960.1:5492503-5496572 GCF_000299155.1 Elephantulus edwardii | reverse complement strand
GGAGGGTAGAGAGAATAGTGCAACAATGAATGAATGGAAACCCAAAATATCTGTAAATGTTTATGAAAATTAATAAAATATAGAAAAAAAAACAAAAAAAATAAAATTGAGGAAACTCCCCTTAAGTCAGATTAGCTTTGTCCTGACTTAATTGAAGATGTTACATCTCATCCTAATCCTTTTAAAATTGATTGACTAATCAAATCAGATCACCTAATGGAGAAGTGATCGTTGCATAACTGTCTTTAATGTGTTATTGTTAGGTGCTGTCCAGTCTACTACAGTTCTTAGTGACTCTGAACAAGAGATCAAAATCCTACTCTATCCTCATGATCTCCACCTTATTGCAGTCACTGTCAATCCATCTGATTTGGATATCTCTGACCCTCCACCTTTCCCAGTTTGATGTCTTTTTCCAAGGATTGGACCCTCCTAACAACATGTATGTGAGATGAAGTTTCACCATCTTTGTCTCTAAGGAGCACTGTAGCTTTACTTCTTCCAAGACATTGTTCTTTTAGAAGTCCATGGGATATTCAGTACACTTCTCCAATACCACAGTTCAAAAGCATCTGTTCTTCTTCTCTCATCCTTATTCATTGTCCAATTGAAAATATGATGGCTTGCATCAGGTGTGCCCTAGTCTTTAAAATTATATCCTTGCTCACTAACATTTTAGAGAGATCCTTGACAGGAGATTTCTCCAATGTAATGTCTTTTGATTTCTTTTTTTAAAATATATTTTCTAGTATTTTTTACTTTTTTGAGAAATAGCCTCAAAATCCCCTCAAAATAACAACAATAAAATCCCCCTATGACCTTATACAATCCTTTAAAAGACTTAGGTGGGTTGGGTATTCACTCATTTTGCAGTATTAGAAAGATTTCTATTAGTATTATTTTTTTTAATTATTTTTATTTTGTACTTATTTCATACAAAATTTGTATACATTATGTTTTACACTTTCCTTAATTTACATTACGTTTCATACAACTATTTCCATACACTATAAACTTAATCCCCATTGAATTATGCCCACCATTACCCTGTCTTTTCCAGTCCCAGCTGGATCTGTCTTCTTGCCATGGCTATTGATTCAAGTAAAATATCTTTAAGGTATTCAAGTTGACAACGTATTTTCTCCATCTATCATGATATATCTGGCCTAGTGTGGTGGTGAGGATATTTTCCCCCTTGATGTTGAGATGTAAAATCATAGAAGTCAGATTTTTAAAAACATAAAATAATTACATAATTTTGAAGCAGGAGCTGCATCCACTTCCTAAATAACATGCCTCCGGAAACTCTATGAACTTTTGATAAATGTCGATAGTTGCAGAGGGGCTTCGGGCCTTTTGTTCATAGGGTTGCTATAAGTCATGCTCAACTCAAAAGAAATCAACAACAACAATTAGAAAGTAGAGACTCATAGCCTAACCAAGTTTACACATATTTTGTGGGGGCACAATTCAGTACATGATAAGCATTGTTTTTTGTCTCTTGGCTTTATTTTTAGCTTAGATTTGGCTCATTCTACTTTGTTTTTAAAAACTAGAAAGAATGGTTCTTTTTTTGTAAAAAAATTAATTATATAGGAATCTTTCCACTGGCTTATGGGAGAGATAGTCCACCAAGGGTCTCCAGCATACCAGCACAAGCTTGATAACTGTGACAAACTAAGGCCTACCCATCCCATGATACGCAACAGTTTGTATGAAGTGATATAATCAGTTAAAGTAGTCAAGACGACCACAGTATGACTATATATATAATATTATATAGATATATATAGAAAAATGACTTGATCTCTAGGGAAGGAGGACTACCTAATTTGGTGCTTACTTCACAATGTTCTGAACTCTTACCCTTGAGTCTCTCAGTTGTAATACAGTTCACTATATGTATAACCCATCATATTGCCTCATGAGACTTAGGAGCATCAAGCCTGGCCCAATCATGCTGATGCTTCCATTATTTCTATGTAGCAAGAAGCATTTTTTTCTGATTTATTGGCTCACACTGCATACTTTTGGCAACTGTGGAAGTGGGAGACATATTCTGCTAACCCAATAGAATAAGCCTGCAGTCCAAAAATTCATTTTCAGTGATCCACTGCAGTAAGGGAGACTGCATACCAGGGAACGCATAAAACGTCTTTAAATAAAAGGGGAACACAGAATTTTATAGGATTGGAGGAAGTGTTTATGCAAAGTTTAAGTATAGCTGTATTTTGTCAGGTTCAAAGCAAAACACTGCTGTGTGCAAAGAGGTCAAAATGAGCTCAAACTGCAAAGTGAACTCAATAGCCAGTTTCTTTTGAACTTACAGATTAAGATAGATATGGAATCCACTGCTGCTGGGAATGAAAAATGGTACAGCCATTGTGGCAAATAGTGTGGTGGTGGTGATTGTTGTGTACTGTCAAATCGGAACTCATAGTTGACCCTCCAGTAAGATTTCAGACAGTAAATCACATGGGAGGAGAGGGACCATCTTTCTCTCATGGAGCAGCAGGGGAATTAGAACAGCATACCTTTGGGTTGGCAGTGCAACTAAACACCACTAAACCATCACAGCTCCCACTAACAGTGTGGTTGTTGTTAGGTTTAGGATTATCATTATGACCCAGCAATTCATATATCTGTCTTAGTTATCTCATGCTCCTATAACAGATACTTGGGTGAATGGTTTTAAGTGACAGAAATTTATTCTCTTACTGTTTAATAAAGTAGAAGCCCACATGCAAAGTGTCATTGTTAAGGGAAAAGTCTGTGTTCTTGCTTGTGTATAGAGGAAAGTTCAAATATATGCACCCCATTCTTTTTTTTTATTGGTTTGCATAAAATACTTCGTATACATTGTGTTTCATTCATGTACATTGCATTTTATACACACTTTCATTTACATTGTGTTTCATAGCTCCATTCTTGATGATTCCTACTTGGTGATATGGAGAGTTACTCCCACCACATACATAACTCTTGTTATTGTTAGATGCTATTGAGTTACTGCATCAGTTACTCTCATTAAGAGTCTTCTCTTTCACTGACTCTTCACTTTTACCAGTATGATTTTTACCCCCCAAGAACTAGCCCCACGAACAAAGTATGTGAGATGAAATTTCACTATCTTTGCCTCCAAGGAGCATCCTCTTTGCATTTTCTCCAAGACAGATTTGTTTCTTCTTTTGCCAGAATATTCAAAGCTCTTCGCCAACACTCTGATTCAAAGGCATTGATGATTCTTTAGTTTTTCTTATTCACTTTACAACTTTCAGATTTTAATAACATGGCTTGATTCTGATGCATTTTAGTCTTTAAACTGATATTCTTGTTCTTTAGCACTTTAAAGAGGTCTTTGACAATAGATTTGCCCAGTGCAACACTTCCTTTGTGTTGATTGTGGAAGCAAGTAAAATTAAATTGTCAACGTCAAGCTTTTCTCCACCTATCATTATGTTGCCTATTGTCCCAGTGGTGAAGATTTTTATTTTCTCGATGTTGAGATATAACCCATATTGAAGACTCTTTGTTCTTCTCTAAGTTTACTTTCAGCAAGAAAGGCTTTGTCATCTGCATAATGTGAATTGCTACAAGTCTTCCAATTCTGACACCACATTTTTTTCTTCATATAGTCCAGTTTACTCTACATACAGATTGAAAGGTATGGAGAAGGGGTACAACTTTGTCATACAGCTTTCCTTATTCTAAACCATACAGTATCCCCTTGTTTTGTTTGAATGACTGCTTCTTATTCAACGTACAGGTTTAGCATGAGCACAATTAAGTTTTGTGTATTCCCATTCTTTTAAGTCTTAGCTATAATTTATTGTGACTCACAGTGTCAAAGGCCTTTTCACAATCAATCAAACACAAACAAATATCTTTCTGGTAGTCTCCAATTTCAGCCAAAATCCATCTGACATCAGCAATGATATCTCTCATGACCCCTTCTTGAATCCAGCTTGAATTTCTAGCAGTTCTTGATCAATGTGCTATTCTAACCATTTTATATTAATAATACTGTCTGAGAATTTCTGCATTCTATTGTTGTTGTTGTTGTTGTTGT
>NW_006399960.1:5489096-5491063 GCF_000299155.1 Elephantulus edwardii | reverse complement strand
TCTCCAGATTTCTTGGCACAGCTTGGTGAGCACATCCAGGGCAGCATCTGTTAGCTGAAATATGTCAATTGGTATACCATCTATTCCGGGGGCCTTATCTTTTGCTATTTCCTTCAAAGCAGCTTGAACTTCTGCCTTCATCACTATAGGCTCTTGCTCAAATGTTATTTCATTTAATTCTTCTGTATCTGCCAATTACTTTCTATACAATGACTCAGTATATTACTTCCATCTTCTTTTGATACCTCCTGGATCATTTAACATTCTGCCCAAAGCATCCTTGATTGTAGCAACTCGAGGTTTGAATTTGTTCTTCAGTTCCTTGAGCTTAAGAAATGCTGAACGAGTTTGGCCCTTTTGACTTTCTGACTCTAGCTCCCCACACATTTCATTGTAATATTTTGCTTTGTCATTCTGAGCTGCCTTTTGGACTCTTCTCTTCAGCTCTTTATTGTCTTGAATCGTTCCTTGTGCTTTGGCTTCTCTACGTTCCAGTACAATCTTCAGAGTTTCTTCTGACATCCATTTGGGTCTTTTCTTCCTCTTCTGTCTTTGTAACGACCATTTGCACTCTTCCTGGATGATACATTTAACATCCTCCCACAACTCACCTGGTCTTCGCTCACCAGTTTTCAAGGCCTCAAACCTGTTCGTGAGATGATTCTGAAATTCAGGTGGGATGAAACTAAAGTCATATTTTGGCTCCTGTGGATTCGGTTTAATTTTCCTCAGTTTCAGCTTGAACTTGCGGTCTGTTGCAGAATCAGCTCCTGGCCTAGTTTTCACAGCTGATATTGAGCTTCTTCAGCGTTTTTTCCGCAGATGTAATCGATCTGATTCCTATGCATACCATCAGGTGAAATTCATGTGTATAACCTGCGTTTATGTTTCTTATAAAACGTATTTGCAATTAATAAGTCATTGTGCAAAATTCAATCATTCTATCTCCAGCTTCATTTCTGTCACCAAGTCCATGTTTTCCAACTACTGATTCGTCTTCCCTTTTCCCAACTTTTGCGTTCCAGTCGCCCATTAGTATCAATGCATCTTGACTGCATGTTCGATCTATCTCTGACTGTAAGAGTTGGTAGAGATCATCTATTTCTTCTTCTTTCTTGATATATGCATTCTATAAATAATAATATTTTTTAATAGCAGCAAATATCCCTTCCAGTAAATTGGCCAGGTATTTGTTTTCCCAGTTTATTGGCCTAGACCAGTTGAACAAGTCAAGATGTGTTATCTGTTTGCTCTAATACTTTGACTGGTATTCCATCAGTTCCTGGGGCCTTATATTTTGCCAATGCTTTTAGTGCAGCTTGGACTTCCTCCTTAAGTACCATTGGTTCTTTATCAGTTGTTACTTCCTGAAATGGTTCAGTGTTGACCAACTCCTTTTGGTACAGTGACTGTGTATATTCATTCCATTTTCTTTTGATGCTTCCTTTATCATTCACTATTTTGCTGATAGAATCCTTTAGCATTACAAGGCAAACTTTGAACTAGTTCTTAGTTATTCGGGCTTGAGAAATGCTAAGTGGGTTCTTTCTTTTGGTTTTCTAGCACCAGGTCTTTGCACATTTCATTATAATACTTTAATCACTTATGCTTTTTGCTTTAGGAACCCATCCAAAATGCTACAGAACAATGATGTCAGCCTAGAGACTAAGGTGTGTCTTCACAATTACTTGTTATGCAGAGAGCTGAACAATGACTAAAGATGACAGAAGAACAATTGATGCCTTTGAGTTGTGGTGCTGGAGAAGAGTCTTGAACATACATACCATGAACCACGAAGAAAACAAATAGGTCTCCCTATGCACATCCAAAAACTTCTCCAAGAGGGTAAAAAGGGAAGCCACAGACTGGGGAAAGGTATTTGGTAATGACATGTCAGATAAGGGACTTATATCTAGAATTTATAAAATACTTGAGCACCACAACAAGATAAACGTAAACAATCCAAT
>NW_006399960.1:5449661-5486746 GCF_000299155.1 Elephantulus edwardii | reverse complement strand
ATATGCACACCCATGTTTATTGAGGCTTTGTTCACAATAGCAAGGAGTTGGAAACAACTTAAGTGCCCATCAACAAACTAATGGATAGAGAAACTGTGGTATATTCACACAATGGAATACTATGCTGCGTTGAAAAATAAGGGACTCATGCAATATTATTCAAAATGGGTGACCTAGGCACAAATGCTGCATAGTGCCACTGTTGTAAAACAGGACTGACATCGGGGTTGGGGGAAGAGACTGAGAAAGATGGGATAAATAATGTATACTGCATTGAAACAGATGAGGAAGAAAACTGTTTAAAAGGGATATGTGATTAGGTATTATAGTCATGATAGGAGTCCAGAATGAAGGCTACATAATGGAGTGGACCTGGGGGGAGGGATTATAAAACAATGGCAGAATTTTTCTCTTACTTATCAAAGAGAAGAGTTTACTGGGGGTGGGAGTGTTGGGCAGGGAGAAAAGTGTAACAATGAATGAATGGAAATGCAAAGTCTCTGTAAATTTTCATTAAAATTAATTAATTTTTTTATAAAAAAAGAAGTATTAGGGGGAGTGAGGTTTTAAAACCAAAACCTCTTTCCTGGGAAATAATGAAAAGAACATGAAGAGGCTGTCTTTAACATATTTTTAACATGTTTTAAAAATTATAGACTCCATTTGAAATTAAAAAGAAAACAAATAGGTCTGTCTTAGAGAGCATGAAGCCAAGTTTCTCCTAGGAGCTCCTTCTCACATACTTTGGGCATGTGGCCAGGAGGGACTGATCCTTGGAGAAGGACATCATGCTCGGAAGGGTGGAGGAACAGTGCAGGAGAGTAGGACCCCAGATGAGATGGGTCAGTGAGGCTGACTCAGGCTAGGGCTGGGTTCAGAGCATAGGGTCACTATGGGTCACAGGTGACTCAGTGCACATAACAACAACAACAACATGTTATGGGGTTTGTTTTGTGGTTTCTGCTGTCTTTCCCCCCCTTTTTTCTTCTTCTACTAGTTTATTTATAAAATTCAAATACAAATTTGAACAAATTCTTTTGAAGAGCAAGCTATAGAGTCTCTTCTGCAATATATTTTGGTCTTTTCTTTTATGTCTTTTCAGTGACCTTTCCCTTTCTTCAGGTATTATGTCCTTGATGGCCCCCTGAAACTGTTCTGGTCTTTAGTTATTAGTGTCTACTGCATAAAATCTATTCTTGAGCTGCTTTTTAAGTTAATATAAATGATTAATTAATTAATGATAAATCAAGGTCATATTTTGGCTCCCATAGAATTCCTTAATTTTATTCTGCTTTAGTTTTAATGTAGATGAGTAATTGATTGTTTGTTCCATAGTCAATTCCTGAATTATCTGATTCAAAATGACCAATACCAATCCATCTCAGCCCACTAATGCCTAGGATTGTGATCTTTATGCATCCCGTTCCATTTTTTTGTCTTCCAGATTTCCTAGGTTCACACATTTGACTTACTAATGGATGTTTCTAGCTGTTTCTCCTCATTTTGAGCCTTACACAAGGGCAAAGGAAGCTCCTTCATCGGGTTTTTGCCATTTGTGTCATTATAGTTAGTAGACTCTACTTTGAGGATCAGCAGTTCCCAGATCACATTTTTAGTACCTTCAAGCCTAACAGGCTCATCTTCTGCCACTATATCCAATAATGTTCTGCTATTCCTAGGCTTTTCAAGGCCCTGCTATTTCAGAAGTAGATGGCCAGGTCTTCTTAGTCGTAGTCTGGAAGCTCTGCTGAAACTTGTCCACCATGGATGAACCTGCTGGTATTTGAAATATCAGTGGCGTAGGTTCCATCCAGCAGCACAGCAACACCTGAGCCACCATAGAAGGGCAAACTGACAGAGTAGTAATTTTATCTCTAATGTTATTGTGTATCGTAGAGTTGGAACTGACCCATAGTTGACCCATCAGTGGGTTTTCAGAGGCAGTTAACCACATGGGTGGAGATTGACCATCCTTGTCCTTTGGAGCAGCTGGTGACCTCAAATCAGGTGCCTTTGGGATTGCAGTGCAGCTTCTTGCCACTAAGCTACCAGAGCTCCCTTATCTCTAATGAGGTAGAAGGTATTACAAGCCACACCCTAAGGAAACTTTCCCTACATTGCATTAAGGCTGAGATGGGATTAAGGGGTATTACATTTCAGTTGGCTCATCAGCATGAGATCTGTTGTTGATAGAGTTGCTATGGATACCCACCTCAATAACACCTAACAACAGCAACAGCATGTGCCTGTAGGGTGGATGGTGACATAGTCCCTATGCAGCTGTGCTGCTAACCCAATGGCTGTACCTCTTTGGAAATTTGAATCCCAAAGCTGCTCCTCTTTCACAGCTATGAGTTTGCTTTGACTTGGCGACAATGACTTCATATCCATTTGAAAATTGAACAACAAATAAAGAAAACTGAAGAACTGGTGCCTTTAAATTGTGGTACTGACAATGAATAATGACTGTAGACCATGGACTGCCAGAAGAACCACCTCTGTCTCTGCTCCCTGGAATCAAGGATGGTGACACTTGGCTTCACATAATTTGGGCATGTGGATCATGGAGGGATCAGCTCCTGGAGAGAGACATCATGCTTGCTAAAGTTGAGGATCGGTAGGGAAAAAAGAAAAAACTCTTATTAAGATGGATTGAGAAATTGTCTACGACAATAGGGGTTGTACAGGTGGATTAGCATAGAGTAGTGCTTCATTCTGTTGTAGAGTCACTATGAGTTGCTGTGACAACAACCACATGTTTAAAAGCTTAAGGGGGGACCTTTCTAAACACAATACTAGTTCTCTAATCGCCTGGAGCAACTGAGGAAAATGGAATGTTTGGTAATTGCCTCCAAGAGCAGCTGCTCTCTTTGCCATGAGACCATCCAGAAGAACTGAACATTGTAATCTAGGATTCTAAAGAATTCTTAATAATAAAAGAGGACAACGCAGAAAGGAATTTCAAAGTTTCATGGACTTCTTGTTCCTTCTGAATTGAAATGCTCAAGTTATTGCCTTGAGATGATCTTTAGACCTTAAATTAAAGATCTAAACAAACAAACACAAAACTCCCCTAAAGTCTTCTTTAAGTTAGTTTAGTTTTAGTTTAGAACCACTTATGTAGGATCAACTGCCAAGAGCAACAAAAGATTAGATTGAAAACTTAGGGAGGAAGCGAGTTTATGCTAATTAAGGAGGAGGAACAACGTGCAGAAATGGAGAGTGAGAATGGCTGCACAATTTGAAAAATGGACTCAGTGTTACTGAATTGCATAAGTAGAAACAAATTGGTGAATGCTTTACTGTGCATAGTCTCAACAATAGCAACAGAAGTGACATTTTAAATAGTTGTGTTGTTGTTATATGCTGTTGAACCACTTGTGACCCTATGTACAACATCCCTAAACCCTGCTCTATCCTGAGCTACCCTTATCTTCTCTGACACACCCATTTCCCCCGTCACTGAGTCAATCCACCTCATCCAGGGTCTTCCTGTCTTGTCCTTCCCAAGCATGTCCCTCTCCAAGGACTGGTCCCTCCTTGCAGTATCCCAAAGTATGTCTCCAAGGAGCAACCTGGGTTCACCCGCTCCAGGAAGAACCTGTTTGTTCTCCTAGCAGTCCATGGTATATTCAATACTCTTCTTCAGCACCACAGCTCAAAAGCATCAATTCTCTATCATCCCTAGTCATTGTCCAGCTTTCTGATGAATAGCAAGTAATTGCAAAGACTCTGGCTTCTTCTACCCAGTCAATGTTAATAAAACCAGGTGTAACAATAAAAATGTCTCCAGACATTGTCACATGTTTGTTAAAAGGCAAAAAACACCTCTGAATAAGAACCAATGTTTTAGAGAATGCATTAGTTTCCTATGGTTGCCATAACAAAACACCACAAATTGGGTTGGTGGGAATAGGTATTTATTGCGTCACAGTTCCAACGGCTAGGACTCTGAATTCAGGGTATTAACAGAATCAATTTCTTTATGTCCACTCTAGGGGAATATTCCCTCCCTCAGGCCTTTTAGGAACATTTGATAATATCTAGAGACATTCACCCTCAGGTTTCTTTCAGCATCTAGTATCCCCAAGCATTTCTTGTCATTACTTGATTTTTTAACACATCTTCACATGACTACTGTGCAGACTAAAGGAGTAATCTGTAGGGAGTTGTCATGCTAACCTGAAGGCTATCCTTCTTCAACAGTTTGAACCAACCAGTGACTACAAGGGGAAAAGATGATTAATCTTCTGCAATGTGATTTACAGCCTCGAAAATAAAATGGACGGCCAGCTATGAGTTGATTCTGACCAAACAATGAGTAAGATATTCAGTTGCTCAAAAGAGAGATGTCTTGAGAATTTCAATGTGGATTGAAGCTCAACATTAAGAAGACAAAGATTCTAACCAGTGGGCCAGTTGGCAGCACCATGATGGATGGAGAAGGGATTGAGGTTGTTAACAGTTACATCTTGTTTGACTCCATTCTTGGCACCAGCAGTCAGGAAATCAAAAGACAAATTGCATTAAGTAAATCTGCTGTCAGGGACCTCTCCAGAGTACTGAGAAGCAATTATGTCAATTTAGAGACTAAGGTGTGCATGATCCAGGCCTTCACAAGTACTTGCTATGCATCAGAGAGTTGGACAATGACTAAGGATGGCAGAAGAAGAATTGATGCCTTTGAGTTGTGGTGCTGGAGAAGAGTATTGAACATGGAACTGCAAGAGAACAAACAGGTCTGTCTTGGAGAGGGTGAAATGAAGTTTTAACTTGGAGGCAATGATTTTGAAGCTCCATCACACATACTTTGGGCATGTGGCCAAGAAGGAGCAGTCCTTAGGAAAGGACTTCATGCTCGGAAGGATGGACAGCACAGGGAAGGAAGACCCTTGATGAGATGGATTGACTCGGTTACTGAGGTAATGGGGGTAGGTGTGTTGAAGTCAGTGAGACTGGCTCAGGACAGGGCAGGCTTCAGAGCTATTGTACATAGGGTTGCTATGAGTCACAGGTGACTCGAAGGCACATAACAACTATAACAACAACAACATGACCTCATGCTAACTAATTGCGTTCAGAAAGACTTTTTCCAAATAAGATCACATTTACAAATACTGAGGCTAGAACATAAATATATGTTTTTGTTGGGCACAATCCACCTCATAACAGACTCCTATATTTCTTGTATAGTAGATCTGAATTTACAAACAAAGGAAAAGAAAAAAAAAATCAAAACCAAACCAGAAACGTGTTGCCTTCAAGTTGATTCTGACTCATAGGGATCCTACAGGCAGAGTAAAATTGCCCTATAGTGTTTCCAAGATTGTAATCTTGCAGAAGCAGACTGTCATATCTTTATCTAGCATAGCAGCTGGTGGGTTCAAACCATTGACCTTTATGTTAGCAACAGAGTGCTTAACTACTATTATCAACGGGGCAGATCCACTGTCAACAAATTATCTCAGCTGTTATCTCCCTGGGAATGACTTAATTTCTCTTTTAGTTTTTAAAGGCCAGCTTTGCCACATTTAGAAATCTTGGTTGAGAGTTGTTAGTAGTAGACTGCGGTTGACCGCTTATGAATTTTTTAAAAAAATTTTTGTTCACAAATGTTTTGTTTGCAATGTTTACAAAATTATCTCTACAAGCTCTCTTTTTCAGGTTAGTAGCTTGATGTTTGACAGAGGTTTTCCTAAATGCCCAGAGCTAAAACAAAAGGAAACGAAAAGAAAACAAAAAAACAAACAAAAAATCCCCAACAACCTCTCTGTAGTTATTTGAAGATTGGTCACTCCTTCAATGTTTCACCAGATCACTTTTCAACTGTGCCTCAGTCTTTTCCCCTCTGCTTGCTCTAAGCCTTTTTGATCAGCCAAAAGAGGAAAGCTAGCTTATGGTCTCTGCAGGTCTACTCTAAAAATGTATCCTGTTCTATGGGCGTGACTTTCTAGGCTCCCTGGGCTTTTCAAAGTGCTAGACTCCAAAGATTCTCTCTCTTGAGCTTTTCTTCTCCAGTTTTGGCATGCTTACTGTTTATTTATCCCAACCTGTACAAGATAGAGTAAAAGGCTTAGAATAAAATTAAGTGAAGGGAAAGGCAACACACCATAGGGGGTTGATTAGACATTGTAATAAATTAACCACATTGTTGCTGTTGTTATGTGTTGTGGAGTCTAGATAGAGACCCTGTGAATGAAGTCTGCCCTATCCTGTGTCAACCTCATCAACTCTGGTGTACTTGAGCCCATAGCTGCAGCCACTGTGTCAATCCATCTTATACTGTAATTAGTGTTATAAAACAAAAAGTTTATGGATAAATTGTATTAACAAATAAATATTTATAAATCTTCACTTAAAAATATTAATAAAAAGGCTTAGGACCACAGTCTTGTTGGATAACTTAGTCAGTTGGTATAACATATAGTAATGATCAACATCCTAATTTGGTGATTAGTGTTTGGGATTTATTAAAATTTGGGATTTATTAAACTGTAAAGTTTTTAGCAACTATCTCGTATACAACTCTTGGTTTGGATCAAAAGAGAACGAAGAAAAGCAAAAACTAAAAGTAGAAACAAGTCCACAGAAATAACAGTCCACACCAATTGTAGTCTCTGTTAACCTTCCAATGGAAGAATTTGATGGTGCCCAGCTATCAGAACACATTAGAGGGTCCCAGACAGAATGAGAAAAATGTAGAACAAAATTCTGTCACCAGAGCTCCTTGATGATAACAGAGAACATTTATTATAATAGATGTTATTATAATTTACTGTTTTGTTTATTATTTTTTGTGTGTGTACCGTCAAATCGGATCTGACTCGTACAGGAAGAGATCGCCCCTCCTTCTCCAGTAGAGGATCTGGTGGATTTGAACTGCATATCTCTGCTATTGCAGTGCAGCTTCTTGCCACTACGCCACCAGAGCTCCCTCATTGTTTACTGTTTTAATATCCTTTGGAAGCATTTCCTTATTTCCTCTTCACAATCATGTGACCCTACCTCTTTCTTTCTCACTGCCTTTTAGCTCGTTCCTACTCAGAGCTAGCTTTCCAGTGGGTTTTCAAGGCTGTAAGTCTCATGGGAGGAGACTGTCTATCTTTCATGCTCCAAGCCAAGCCACTGATAGAACGGAATGGTGTGATCTTTAAGTCAATAGTGCAACTCTACCGACTATACCACCAGAGCTCCCAATGTGACCCAGTGTTATTATTTTGGTTGTTACCTTGTCCTATCCCCGTGCCATCTTCATCATCTCTGACACACTTGGGCCCATTGCTGCAGTCACTTTGCCAGTCTATCTCTTGAGGGTCTTCCTTTCTTTCTCTGACCCTCACTCAGCCTTTCCAAGCACGCTGTCTTTTTCCAAGGACTGGCCACTCCTAACCACATGCCCAAAATGTGTGCGATGGAACTTCACCATCTTTGCCTCTAGGGAGCACTCTCGTTGCATTTTCTCCAAGACATATGTTTGTTCTTTTGACAGTCCATAGGATATTCAGTAGTCTTCTCAAACACAACTCAAAAGCATCGATTCTTCTCCTATTCATTGTACAACTCCCAGCTGCATGTAAAATTATTGAAAAGCCCCTATAGGACAGAATAAAACTGCCTGCCCCACAGGGTTTCCAAGGCTGCAATCTTACCCAAGCTATGATAAATTGCTTCATATACATGTGAAACTGAACAATGAATGTGGAAAACAAAAGATGAATAGTGGCTTCTGAATTATGATGCTGGTGAAGAATGTTAAATATACCATAACCAGAAGGATGAAGAAATTTGTATTGGAAAAGTACAGCAAAATAATCATTAGAAGTGAGACTTCGTTTCACATACTTTGGCCATGTTATCATAAGGGGCCAGTTCCTGGAGAAGGTTACCATGCTTAAGGGTTGGTAAAAAAAAAAAAAGATCCTTAACAGATAGATTTACACAGGGGGCTACAACAATGGCCTAAAGCAGTATGAGGTTGATATGATTCTGAGGATGCCACAGGACAACAGTGTTTCATTCTGTTGAACATAGGAATCTTGTTTAAAAGGTAGATTTTTGGTCCAGTTTAGGTGGAGTGGAAATGCAAATTCTCAGCAGGGAGGGAGTTCAATTGGAATGCATTGAGTTAGGGAGCCCTGGTTTTAAATCACGGTTTTATAACAGGGGCTGGATGTTAAACATGGATGGGGCTGGTAGGCGTGGATTAACAGAAGGATTGGGGGGGGGGTCTGGAGGCTAATACAAGAGCAAGGACAAGAAAGCGTGAATGGCAGAGGATTTATGAGCTGTTTCTGTGGTAGAGGAGTCCTTGTGATAAACCCAAAATCGGCCATTAGAACCGATCAGATGCTCCCTAGGGGAAAGATGTGGAAGTGCGATCCCACAAACCCTAGGAAATCTTGTGAGGCAGCTACTTCTAGCCTAAATCATATTTTCTTATTTTCCCCACGGTTTAATAAAAACAAAACCCAACCAGGATAGAGGCGAAGGTCTGAGTTCTCACTAGCGCGCTGTTAGAACCAACTCTTGAACACCTAGGGTGAGCCCCCACGTTCGTGTTAAGAGATCCAAAGCTGGAGTGGTCGCTCAGGGTCAATTGCCGCCTCAAAAAGCCCGCAGAGCAGCGAGGGTCAAAGCCGGGAAGTGACTGACGTCAGGGTGACGTGGAACCCTGCCCTCACACCAGCTTCCGGCTACGCTAGGCTCCTGCTTCCGTCCTTCCCGCCCCTGCGCCAGACTCCGCCCCGCTCCCACGCGCCTCTAAGTGCTTCATGCGGGGGAGCGTTGGATGGGTGGGGGGGTAACAGCACAGGTTGCTGTCGGAAGTCCCCCTACAGGTTCTTCTTCCGCTTTGCCTAACGATTTCCGTTGGGGGCAGTCAATATGGACGGTACGGCTGGCTGGCAAAGCAGCTTCTGAGGGGCTGCAGAGGTGCAGCTTCTCGCCAGCAGCGGTCCCCCTGCTCCCCGCCCCCCCTCCGCCGCTCCCGTCCCTGGGGCCGGCGCGCTAGTCACTTCATGGGGGCGGGCCTCTGCAGCCCGCTCCTTGTTTCCTGTTCAGAGGCGGCCCCGCGGTAGGCGGCGACGACGCTACCCGCGCCCCCTTTGGCGCGTTGACCGAACGATTGAGGGCTGCATCTTGTGCCGTTGCGCCAGTCCAGACCCTGTGCCGCCATGGCCCCGGTGCAGCTGGAGAACCACCAGCTGGTCGCTCCCGGAGGTGGAGGCAGCGGTGGTCCCGCGTCAGCGCCGGCACCTCCTCCCCCGGGAGCCGCTGTGGCGGCGGCGGCGGCGGCGGCAGCCAGCCCAGGATACCGGCTCAGCAGTCTCATCGAGTTTTTGCTCCACCGGGCCTACTCGGAGCTCATGGTGCTAACTGACCTGTAAGTGCCGCGAAATCTATGCGTGCTCCCCAGCCCCCTCCTTTCCCGCCTAACTGCCGAGACTTGCACCTCCCTCACCCCAAGGGGCTGCTACTTTCCTTGCCGGGCTACTTAGTCTAGAATTTCTGAACTCCAGAGGTTCAGCGGAGTTAGAGAAGCTTTACATTTTGGGAGGGTCTTTCTGGGGATTATGCAGCAGAGACTTATGCGTTATTCTTGTTAGACTTTCATTTTAGCCTGAATCCCAATATTATATCGTTCAGGGGCTAGAAAGATATAATATTCGAACTTTTAAAAGAACCCAAAACCCATAGATGAGAAATCTGTTTTTTACAGCTTCGTTATCATACGTTTAAATATAGATTGTAAGTGTTCGGGACTTAGTTTGGACAGTAGAGATATGCAAGAAATGCGTGTAGAAGAATTAAAAAAAAAAACCCTGCTGGTTCCAAACAGTTTTTCTGTAACATTTGAGTGTTTGACGTTTTCATACATTTAGTGTAAGTTCTACTATTACTCATTGCTATTGAACTTAGTTTTTGACAGCCGACCTATTGCTATTATTTCTTGAAACATGAAGGGATTTTCTAAACCATTAAGCTATCCATGAAATGCTTTGAACGCGATTAGGATTCTAATTTCTTCAGAATAGAATTGACATTCGCTGTAGTGATGCTTTTAAAGTGTGTAAAGTAGACACTATCAAATGTGGGGCCATCTACTTCAATTTCTGCTTAATAACAGGTTCTGAAGAACTGTCAAAATTGTTATCTAAATTGGCTTTTATCTTTTATCTATTGTTAGACATCTGATCAGTGTTTCCAGTTGAAATGCAGTGGTATGTAAATATTAGACTGTAAAATGTGGCAAGTAGTTTGTCATCAGAGAGGTTATTAGAGATTGTTTACAGATGACCAAATGATTACAAATAAGTTCCATTTATTTCTATAGAGCACCTCTCATTCACTTTTGATATCCTGTACTTGATAGAATGGGACTGAAAGAGGTAGCATAAAAAAACCTGCTCCTGTCTCAGGAGTCTCTAGGTTGTGGAGAAGGTTAAGTTTAAGATTGGTGATTGGAACCCACCCAGAGGCGCCTTGTAAAACAAGCTTGACAGTCTGTTTCTGAAAGGTCACAGCTTTGAAAACCACGTGGAGCAGTTTTGCTCTGCACTCACAGGGTAGTGACAGCTACCAACAGCAAATGTTGATATCTGAAGAGAAACTTAAGTTGCTACTGCAATTAGATACAAAGTTATGTAGTAGCACACTTCTATTGTTACACATTTTTTGTTACATATTGTAATACTTCAAAAGTATCCATCAGGGCACAACAAAAAAACAGTTAAGAACTGCTGTCAGTGGTTTTCATAGTGTCAATTTGTTTTCATAGTGAATTTGTAGAAATTCCTTGAATTTATAGTGTGTTCCTAAGCATGACATCCTTTTATTTTTTTTTTTAAGGCACTACCTTTTTTATTTTAGGATATGGTTTATGAAGGGAGAAACATGTTTTATTGCCTTAGAATGAAAGTATAGTCCTATACCTTTTCTTTGATGTCTAGTCCTGTGTTTATTTTTCCATCATAGACTTCCCCACCAAACTTCAGACTATTCAAATGATTACATTTCAGTATCTAAGGGACACTTCAGTGTATCAAGTCCAGATCCAAACTCCTGATTCTCCAGAACCCTTCCAAAGTTTTTCTCACTTTCTCACTAAATAATATGTCTAATTGCTCAGGTCAAACATTTTTTTTTCTATAATTATATTTTATTAATTTTCATAAACATTTACAGAGATTTTGGGTTTCTATTCATTCATTGTTGCACTAAGGTCAAACATTTTTGAGATAATTCCTAACTCCTCATGAGCAAATCATGTTAGAATATATCTACAAGAGTATATCTAGAGTCACATTACTTCCACCATTACCAATCCAATCCAGGCCACTTAATCCTTAAGTGGTCATATTGCAGTAGTCTCCTTACTGCTATACTTGCTCTTCTGTTTGTTTGGTTTTTTCTCTTTAAAATAGGGTGATCTTTTAAAAAACTTCTCTGCTCAAAACTTGCCAGTGGTTTCCCATCTCACTTTAGGTTTAAAAGTTTTTATAATCACTTAAAATAAGTGACCATAAAATTTATCCTCCAAACCAGGATACTTTTTAGTGTTAAAGGTGTTGGTGTTAAGAATAATGTTGGAACAGCAAGTGTGAATTGAGATGATCTCAGTCACTGTATGTTTAAGGCTGTGTATGATCTGCGCTCTTATTCTTCCCACTTCGTTTTCTAATACTGTATCCCTTGCTTAGTCTACTCCAACCACACTAGTCGTCTTCATGTTTCTTGATGGTGCCAAGCACGCCAGAGATCTCTGTAGTTTCCCTGCTGTATTTTATTCAGGTACACTTACCAGAAAGGCTTTCTTTGACTGTCCTGAATAAAATACTACTCTGACCCTTCCCTTAATCTTTCTCATATTGCCACTTTATTTTTCTCTACAACACCACTTATGCCATCTGCATTATTATTAATGTCTGTTTTCCTTCACTGGAATGTAGGCTCCATTAAAATTTTATTTGTTTACTGGTTTCTTGAGGGCCTAGAACAGTACCTGGCACATTAGAGATTTTAACTCACCTGGGAAGCTCTGTGGCTCTGTGGTAGAAAGATGAACAGTTTCTTCCCATTTTGATACACAACCTCAGAAACTCAATGGAAAGTCACTGTGAATTTGAACCCAGTTGATATCAGTGAGAGATGCCTCAGAAGAAAGGCTTAGTAATCTGCTTCTGCCTGGTCACAGCTAGGAAAACCCTGTGAAGTGCAGTTGTACTCTGAAACACATGGAATTACCTGAATAAGAATCAACTTTGGCAGCTTTTTTTCACTCACTATGAGTAAGAGCCTACAGTGAAGAAGGAAGAAGTTCAAACTGCTTTGAAGGAATTGGTAAAAAATAAGGCCCCAGGAATAGATGGTATACCCATTGATGTATTTCAACTAACAGATGCTGCCCTGGATGTGCTCACCAAGTTGTGCCAAAAAACCTGGAGGACAACCACTTGGCCAACTACCTGGGAGAGATCTATCTATATTTGTTTCCATTTCAAAGAAAGGTGACCCAGCAGAGTGTGGCAATTATAGAACAGTATCACTGATAGTCACATGCAAGCAAGATTCTGTTGAAGATTATCCAAAAATGACTGGAACCGCACATCAACAGAGAACTGCCAGAAGTGCAGGCTGGGTTTACAAGGGGTTGTGGTACCAGGGATATTGTAGTCTGTGTTTTATAGATTATGCAAAGGTGTTTGTGTGGATCACAACAAACTATGGCTGACTCTGAGAATAATGGAAATCCCAGAACACTTGATCGTGCTAATGTGAAACCTGTACTGGGACCAGGAGGCGGTGGCCAGAACAGAGCAAGGAAACACTGCATGGTTCAAAATTGGGAAGGGTGTACGCCAGGGATGTGTCCTATCGCCACACCTTTTCAACCTATATGCAGATCAGATTGTTCAGGAGGCTGGGCTGTGTGAAGAGAAGTGTGGCATCAGGATTGGAGGAAGATTCATCAACAATCTGCGTTATGAAGATGACACAACCCTGCTTGCTGAAACAGGAGACCTGAAACACTTGGCTGTAGAAGGTCAAGGACTGCAGTCTTCAATATGGATTGAGGCTCAATATCAAGAAGACAAAGATTCTCACCACTGGGCCAATTGGCAGCATCAGGATAGATGGTGAGGAGATTGAGATTGTTCACAGCTTTAGTTTGCTTGGCTCCACAGTCTACACTCTTGGCACCAGCAGCCAGGAAATTAAAAGACATATCGCAATGGGAAAGTCTACTGTTAGGGACCTCTCTCCAAAGTACTAAAGAGCAATGGTGTCACTCTGGAGACTAAGGTGTGCCTGATACAGGCCATGATCTTTGCAATCACTTGCTATGCATGAGAGAGCTGGACAATGACTAGGGAGGCTAAAAGCAGAATTGATTGATGCCTTTGAGCTGTGGTGTTGGAGAAGAGTATTGAATATATAGCATGGACTGCTATGAAAACGAACAGATTCAGCCTGGAGAGGGTTAAACCAGGCTGCTCCTTGGAGGCAACGATTCTGAAGCTTCGTCTGACATACTTTGGACATGTTGCAAGGAGGGACCAGTCCTTGGAAAAGGACATCATTCTTGGGAGGGTGGAGGGACAGCAGAGTAGAGGAAGACCCTCAATGAGGTGGATTGATTCAGTGACTGGGGCAATAAGGGTAGGTGTGGAGACAGTGAGATTGGAACAGGATAGAGCAGCGTTTAGGGCTGTTGAACATAGGGTCACTGTGAGTCGCAGGCAAATTGATGGCACATAACAAAACAACAAATATTTGATTTCTTTTCCTAGATATTTGCTGAGTGAGTGAATTTCATTTTAAATGTCTAAGGCCTACAAGGATAATTATAAAAATCATTCATTAAATGGGTAAATTTATTAAATGGGTAAATTTTGATTGTTGTTGCAAATATCAAGAGTAATAGTCTGTTTGCTCTGATGGACCCCAGTGCCCGAAGCCAGCAGCAAGCATGGGAGTCTGTTTACAAGCCAAGTAAAGGGCGAGTCACTGGGAAAAAAAAAAGAAAAAGTAATAGTCAATTTTGCGTTAAATGTCCAAGTTCTACTGGGGCCATTCTAAAAAACTCATTATTTCTGTTGAAACTTGTTACTGTTATGAGGTGCCATTGATTTGGCTCTGACACACAGTGCTCAACAAAACCAAACCTGTACTATCCTCACAATCTTCTGTGCTTAATTAAGCTCATTGTTCCAGTCTCTGTCTCATTCCATCTCATTGAGGGTCTTTCTCTCTTTGCTGACCCTCTAATTATCCAAGCATGATGTCCTCTTCTAAGTATGGGCCTCTCCTGATAGCATATTCAAGGTATGTGTAATAAAGTCTCACCATCCTTACTTCTAAAGAGCACTCTGGTGGTTCTCCAAACGCAGATTTTTTTTTCCAGTCTTTGATATATTCAATATTCTTCACCAACAGCACAATCAAAGGCATCTATTAATTCTCCAGTCTTCCTTCTTATTCATTGTCCAACTTTCACATTCATGAGGCAGTTAACTTGGGTCAGGCACATGTTAGTCTCTAAAATGACATCCTTACTTTTTAGCTCTTTAAAGAAAGAGAGGTCATTGGTGGCAGATTTGCCCAATGGCGTTGATCATAGATCCAAATAAAACGAAATAATTGATAATGTCAGGCTTTTTTTATTTATCATATATGGGTCTTATTGGCCCCATTGTAAGGGTTTTTTGTTTTCTTTTTGTTGAAGTTTAATCAATATTGAAGGCTGTAGTCTTACATCTTCAGTATGTACTTCATGTCCTCTTCACTTTCAGTGTGCAGGGTCTTATCATCTGCATGTGGTAGGATGTTGATATTGTTGTTGTTGTTGTTGTTATGTGCTGTCGAGTCATTTGTGACTCATAGAGACCCTATGTACAACAGCCCTAAACCCTGCTCTATCATGTGCCAATGGCATTGCCTCTGCCCCCGATTACCCCAGTCACTGAATCTATCCACCTCATAGAGGGTCTTCCCCTCCTGCGCTGTCCCTCTACTCTACCCAGCATGATGCCCCTCTCTAAAGACCTGTCTCTTCTTACAACATGCCCAAAGTATGTCAGGCGAAGCCCCAGAATCCTTGCCTCCAAGGAGTAGCCTGGTTTAACCCTCTCTAGGATGCATCTGTTTGTTTTCTTGGCAGTCCATGGTACACTCGATACTCTTCTCCAGCACCACAGCTCAAAGGCGTCAATTCTCCTTCTATCCTCCCTAGTCATTGTCCAGCTCTCTGATGCATAACAAGTGATTGCAAAGACCATGGCCTGTATCAGACCCACCTTAGTGTCCAGAGAGACATGGTTATGTGTTATAAGTACCTAATATCAACATATGTATGTATGTTGATATTAGGTACTTATAATAAGTTTTTGATTTATAGTAAGTAACCAATGCTAGTTTAAAATTTACTTTTAAAGTTCCTATATACTGTATTTCCCCCCTTTTCAGGTAGAAACTATTAAGATTAATGTATTGATGTATAAGCAGTGTTCTAAGTATTCTATATAAGTCAGATAACAGAAATTACTTATTTCTGCCACTTTTTATGCTTGTCTGTGAACTACTAAATGTAGTACTTTAAGTGCTTTGGGGTTTTTTTTTGTCCCCAGATTTCTTGTTTTCCTCCCTTTGTCCATTCATTCTTCTAGCATACATATTTTAACCCTAGAGTTTAACTTAGCTGTGACTTTTAAGAGACTAAAATTCCACTTTTTTCCCAAGTTTTCAAAGGGACATTTATTCAGAATTTCTAAAAAAATATGTTCAAAATCTACACAACACTCACTCATTCAAAATTAAAAGGCCAAGCCTCTCTTTCTAGTAGTTTGAATCTACCAGTGGTTCATCAGGAAAAAGATGGGCAATTTTCCTGTGCAGTTTACAGCTTTGGAAACCCGGAAGAGGGTCAGCTATGAGTCAACCTGGTGGCAGTGAGTTTGCGTTTTACTAGGTCTTGAGACAAGGGGCAGGGCAGAGTTTTCCATTAGAGGCCTTTGAGCTTATGTTAATGGTAGTAACTTGACTCTTTAGCTGACCCTTCTTCACTAGGTTTCCAAGGCTCTAAATTTCTTGGGAAGAGATTGCCCATCTTTCTTCTGAGGAGCTGCTGGTGGGTTCAAATCACCAGCGAGGTGTGACCTTTGAGTTAGCAGTGCAACTCTACAGACCAGGCCACCAGCATTCCCTGTTAATGGTAGAATACTGTAATTTGAGAAGGGGGGTGAGATTGATTGTTGTATATCAACAAAACACTATTTCAACACTTTCTGCATGTATAATTATTTAACATTCTTCAAATTGTGCAACTATTCTCACTTTTCACCCTAAAATCATGGGCAGTCTTCCTGTGTGATTAACTGCCTCTGAAAACCTGCTGGAGGGTCAGCTATGGGTCGGTTCCAACTTGATGGGCATACTACAACCACCACCATCACTATCACCACCACCATTTACATAAATGCAAAACCCTTAATCTAACTACTCCACCATCCCTTTTTCTCCCATTCCTGCTAACCACTATTAATTTTTTGTTTCTATATATTTATTGCTGTCTTTTTGTGACTGACTGACTTTGCTTAACTTTTCAAGATTCATCCATGTTGTAGCATGCCCAGGACTTTGTTTCTTTTTATGTTGTTAGGTGCCATCAAGTGAACTAAGACTCAGAGTGAACCTGTGAACAATGGATTGGAATGTTGCCCAGCCTTGAACCATCCTCACAATCTCTTTTTTTAAATAGTTGAGTAATATTCCATTCTAGGTGTATTGTTGATAGATATTTTGATTGCTTTCACATTTTGGCTATCATGAGAAATACTTTCCACACTTCTGAGTATATTCCCAGGATTGGGATGGCTGAGTTGTATGGCAGTATTATATTCAGCTTTTTGAGAAACTGACAAACTATTTTTCATGGTGGCGATACCATTTTAGGGAGATCTGGTGGCCTAGTGGTAAGAAACTGTGCTGCAGTCCCCAAGGCATGTGGTTCAAATCCACCAGCTGCTCCATGGCAGAAGGATTGGTGGATAATCTCCTGTGTGATTAGCTGCCTCAGAAAACCTGCTGGAGGATTATATGTGAGTCAGTTCTGACTCAGTGGCACACAACAACAGCAATGTACCATTTTACACAATTGGACTTAGAAAATGCCAGGCTCTAAGTCATCTAAACTTGCCCTATCACATGATATAAATAAGTTTCAGTGCCTTCTTCTAAGCATTTGTACTTTAGGGTTTTTACCACAGACAGTAAAATTTAAGAATTATACTTATGAAGGAATTTCACATTGATTAGGAGGAAGTGGGGGAAAGGAGTGGCAAGTACTACCACTGACATGATCCTTTTAGGGCAGGTGGGAAGCACTGGAAGTATTGTGATGCTGCTCCTTCGGAGAAAAATCAGGCAATCAGCTGCCATGAAGATTGTTTGTTGCTCTTGAGTTAACTCAAATTCATAGCAACTCTATGTATAATAGAAAAAAAAAACCAAAACCACCCCAGCATCTTGTGCCATCCCCACAGATCACTGCTGTGCTTGAACTCATTTTGGAAGCCTTAATGGGCACTTCTAAGGTGACTTGAAGTTCATATCCACTAGGTGTTCTGCAGAAAAAAAGGTGAGCAGTCTCCTGTAAAGATTTATAGCCTTTGAAACCTTACATAGGGTTGCTTTGAAACCTTATGTGTTGCTAAGTGCTTGGGAAGGTGGAGGGTCAGTGAATGACAGGAAGACCCTCAACCAGAAGGAGTGACACAGTGACTGCAGTAATAGGCTCTAGTGTGTCAGAAATTGTGAAGATGGCACAGGATAGGACAAGGTTCAGATCTGTTGGTCACTATGGGTCGTGCTAGACACAACACCACCTAACAACAATAATGGCAGTGGGGTAAAGGACAATTTTACTCTCCCCCTGTGCAATTTACTACCTCTGAAAACCTGCTAGAGTCAGGGATGGGGCGGTTCCAACTCAGTGGTGCCTAACAACAAGATCACAGGATCTCTGCGAGTTAAAATCCACCCAGTGGCAGTAGGTTTTGTTTTGTTTTTTTACCCCAGAGCAGATGAATCCTGGTGGTGCAGTAGTTAGGTGCTTAGTCAGTGATTTGAACTTACCAGCTACTTCACAGAAAATGTGGTAAAGACTCTAGCCTAGGAAACCCTATAAGGCAGTTCTACTCTGTCCTTATATGGTTACTCTTAGTCAGAATAGACTCATTGGCTCTATGTTAGGGAGGTAGGAAGGGCTGGAGCAGTGTTTCCTGTTCCCCAAAGCTCTGATGTGCTATTTGTTTGGATGTGCATGCACATTCATGTTTGTCATCCTCTCTCTCTCCCTTGTGGCTCGTGAAGGAACATTCTCAGCGGCTTTGCATGTACAGGAACTTGCCAGTGGCTGCTTTCATCTGCAATCTCAAAATATGGCTTTTATTTCTGCTTCATTTTTCTGATCCAAACTCAATTGATTCCTTTATTACTCTTATCATAGCTTCGGCATCTTTTGCCATCCCTCTGTCTTTGCTAGGCTTTATAGGTAACTACTTATTTTAAGTTTCTCTTCCTAGTACCACCTCTGGAAATGGTTCTGGTTTTCCTGTGTATGTAGTGTGTGGGTAGGAGCAGGGAATTTAAGTGAGTATTCCTCAATGGATTGGACTTGAGGGAGACATGAAAGTTGTTCAGACCATTGACTCTTAGGCCACACGATAACGGTTAACAGATTAAGACCTTTCTGAACATCAGTATGTGTTTAATGGTGTAATTTGTCAGAGAAATGATGACAGTAATTGCTGGTGACCAGCATTAGAAAATTGGAAAAAAGAACAGAAATCAAAACCTGAGTGTAGCTGTTTTAAAGTAGCACAGGCCATTTCTGTATAACTGCTATGCAACATCATTAGGACTACCCATCCCTAGAGTGACACTGGTTCTTAGTGTGCTCAGTTTCCACTTTTCCCTATCTTAACAAAAGGAGGGATCGTAACTGGGAACCATGGTTCTGTTTGATACGGGGAGACTGGCAATGGAGGAGTCCTGTACACCTGTGTCCGAGACCATTTTGCTCTTAAAAGATTATTTTCTCTGATGCTGTATGATATGGTGTGCTAAAATGGCATTGTAAATGTTTGAGGTTCAGAGAAGTCATTTTGAATGGAGAGAAATGTTTCTTTGTTTTCCTTTACAGCCATACTGCTGGAAATACATATAAAGAAAGAAAAATACCAATTCTATAGTAGCTGTCTACCTAGTTTTTCAGAAACTTTAATAGAGTCAAAGACTGTTAGCACATTCTTATGACGGTATGCATGTAGTTAATCAACTTTCTTTTCCCCCTTCTTCTTAGACTACCACGGAAATCTGATGTGGAAAGGTGAGTTTGAAAAATCCTCAAGTCTCTCCCTGTATTGGTATGTATATGTATCGTGGGGCTAGGATTGGTGATTTTTCACCAATTTTTATGAAGCTTCAGTAAATGTAATTTCACAATCTTTGGAAATGCCTGATCTGGATCTTCTATAAACCATTATTGTGTGACTGACCAGGTCAAGTTTGGAGTGGATGGCAGTGGTGAGGCAATTGTAGATGATATAGTCCTTAATGGAAGAAGCTGTGGATCAGGCTAGTTTTAGAATGTTGGCTGCTAATTTACCTTTTGCAATAGTTATGCGATTATATAGCTTAGAAAATTGACGTTTGTCTATTACTATTGAGAGAATTTTTATTCCAGTGGAATCTGGGCCAACAACATTCGACCCATCTGTCAGTTGAGTTTGTTCTGATTCATAGCTACTCTCCATAGCATTTTCAGGGTTGTGAACCATAATGGGAGGAGACTGCCCACCTTTTTACCTTGGAGCAGTTGGTGGATCCAAACTGCTCTAGATGAAGCTTTTGGTTACAAGCACAAAACTTAACAGATTCTGCCCTCAGAGCTCTTCATGTGAACACTAGGATGTCTATAATGAGCCCTTGTGGTGCACTGGTAAAGTGCTCTGTTGCTTGAACCTACCAGTGGCTCTGCAGAAGAGACCTGGTGATCTGTGTCTGCTCCTGTAAAAAGTCTAGCCTAGGAAATTCTGTAAAGCAGTTCTGTTCTACCCTTCAGGGTTGCTATGAGTCAGGATTTGCTTGATGAGCACACAGCAATAACAGTATGTTTTTAGGCCAAAGGAACAAGATAAATAAAGATTTCAAGGATATTCATGGGATGGGAATTTCAATTATGACTACAGGATATGCTGTTTGACTGTATCTTTAGCATTATGCCTCTTGGCTACGTTGTATTTTGTGAAGTTTCTTTCCCACCCAACCTCCTCCAATAGTAAGTCACTGTTGTTGTGTACCATTGAGTCAGAACTGACTCATAGCTGACCCTCCAGTGGGTTTTCAGAGGCAGTTAATCACACAGAAGGTGCTCATCTTTCTCCCACAGTGCATCTGATGGATTCGAATTGTGTCCCTTTGTGTTGGTCATGCAACTCTTTACCGCTAAGCCACCAGATCTCTCTATCAAGTCATTAGAGACTTTTTAGCATTTTTTTTTGTAGTTATGTTCTGCCTCTCACCCCTCAAAGCTTGCTATCATAGAGTAGATTCCAATTCAGAGGATAGTAGAGTTTCTGAGATTTTAATTTTTTAAGGAGCCCTGGTAGCATAGTGAGTAGCATATTAGGCTGCTACCTGAAAGGTCAGTAGTTCAACTCTATCAGTAGCTCTGTGGAAAAAAAGTTGGACCACCTGTTTTCATAAAGATTTATAGCCTTGGCAATCTAATGGAGGATTGCTGTGAGTCAGAGCAAACTAGCCAATGACTAAATCTTTATGGGAACATACTGCCTCATCTTTCTCCTTCCAGGGTGGCTGTTGGAGGCAAATATCTCACCTTTTGGTTAACAGCATAGTGCTTGCACCACCAGTGCTCCTTACCATCACCCTAACCCTCTTTTGGCCATTTTTTAAGGGAATCAGACACATTGGAAAAGCTGGAAGATAAATGAGGCATGCTTGCATTATGGTTGAGGTGGTCAGCTTTAAAGAAATGATAGGATTTGTTCTGTCTCCTCTGGGGAGAAAACTGACTCCTGCCATCTATCCTTTGAGACAATTTAGTGTTCAAAAACTATGTTATGGTAGTTAACAAAGGAGCAATATGTATTATAGAGATGCTTTTTTTTTTTTTGAAATTGAGAAAATAATATCTCAAGTATGTTTGCTCTGGAAGTACTGAAGTGACCTTGGATCTGTTGTAAGATGATGCTACTTTGAAGTGATCATACTCATGTGACTGCCAGACTTTAATGTATATTTAACATTTCTGCTGTGTCCAGGTGTCTTGTCTGGGATCCTTTACAGGCACTGGTAAAGAGTCATAGTTTGATCTGTGTCATTGATTCTCCTTTTTATAGTACCACTGATCATATTGCTTAAGAAAGATCCTTAAGAAAGCCTTTGTCGGCTTACGGATATGTTCTCAAATAGGGAGCTGGGTGCAGTAATCCTCATTCAGAATTATACAGGTCTTAGCAGAAACTTAATTTGGTATAATGTAGTATGGTGTTGTTCTTGGGAGATGCTGCGATGTGGATTAAATCTGCAGGTCATTCAACCTCAGGGTCCATTTGGAGGCATACTGGTGTCTTAATGGGTCCTGTTTGCCAGGCCTGGCCTGTTTAGTATTTTCTTGTTTTCAGTGTCTTAAGATAAACCAGGGGAGTTACGATACCAGTTTTTTAGGCTAAGAATAATACTTAAAACATTATGAGGAGGAAGAGAGAGGAAATCAGTTAGGATGGCAGAGGTTAGTGGGCAGATGGAGGGGTGAATGAATAGGAAAGATGCTATGGAGACTTGAAGACACTGATAAAAGAACTAGATCAGTAATAATTATCTAAAACACAAGGTATATGAATTACTGTATAAAATACAATGTACATGAATGACATAGTGTATATGGATGATTGTATGCAAACCAATAAAAAGGGGGGAAAACTTGATGAGATGATAAAAAGAACAAAGGGTATTAGATGAAAAAGAATCTTGGTGAATACAGCTTAACTATACATATGGATCATTTTAGATTACTGGCATGGCACAAATGGCTAAGCTCTTGACTCCTAGCCTAAAGGTTGGAAGTTTGAGCCCCAAGGACTCTTGGAAGACAAGCCTGAGGATCTTCTTCTGAAAGATCAGAGTCTTGAAAATGCTAAGGAGCAGTTCTGCATACATGGGGTCACTATGTGTTGGAGTTGACTCAGTAACAACTAATTACAGCTATTAATTTCAACTTATTCTCCCTACTTGCTGGGATAATTTAACATTTTCAAATTGGTCATCGGATTTAGTTTGGTAAAGAGTTCTTTTATTTCACCACCCCTCCAACTTCTCAAATTATTCTTGCAAGATAAGAAATGGCCTTTGTTTTATAGAAAGAGTTCAGATTTTAGTAAATATTTACTTTTGTTTCCTCTTTTTATCAAAGTGGTTACATAAATTTCATTAATAACTTTGGTTATTAATAAGTTTGGTCCCATCTGTCACTCAGTTAAATTGTATTCCCACATATCTGCATTTGGAATATTTTAGCAAACAGTATTTATTACAATATAAAATGTAACCCATTGACACAACATTTTATTAGATCTACTGCTCTTAGGTGAAATATAAAGCATATCCAGGTGATATGAAAATAATGTCATATTAGGTCATTTTGTTGTGGTTGTAAAATGAAGATAATTCATATTTTAGCTCAGATAAGTAAACTGTGAAATACTCTTTCTGATATTCTGGTTCATTAAGAATTGTTTTCTTTCATAGGAAAATAGAAATAGTGCAATTTGCTAGCCGAACACGCCAACTCTTCGTTCGATTACTAGCTTTGGTAAAATGGGCTAATAATGCTGGCAAAGTAGAAAAATGTGCGGTGAGTTACTTTTTTACTTTTATGTATAATGACATTTTATAGTGCTTACTTATAGTTTTGATGAGCATTACGTGTATGATAGATGAAATTTCCATATGACGATATAGAATATATTTTCATGGAAACAGAGTTTGTGGACACTTGGTCAGAAAGAATAACCAGAACTATCTGAAATATAGGATTTGAATAAAGGGTGAAAATGGTTAGCTTACATTTGGATGGTTCCTTAGAGTTTGCCTACTGATTCTTGACAACCCTATGAGAATGAGAGTAGCTGTTTTCCTATTTTATAAATTGAGGAAATGATGCATTTCCTAGAAGTTAAATGGCTTCCTCAAACTCACACAGCTGATAACATTTGTCTGTTTATTCATCTGTCATTTTCCAATCCTTTCTGAAGTACTGAGGATTATTATTATTATGTGCCATTGACTTGACTACAACTCCTAGCTACCCTATGAACAAAGGCTCTGAACTTTATCCCGTCCTGAGCCAACCTCACCATCTCAGACACACTTGACCCTCTTGCTACAGTCACTGTGGCAATCCATCTCATCTAGGGTCTTCTCTCTTGTGCTGACTCTCCGCCCTTCCAAGGACTGGCCTCTCCTGATACCATGCTCAAAGTATGTGGGATGGAGTTCCACTGTCCTTGCCTCCAACAAGTACTGTTTGTTGCACTTTCTTCGGGACAGACCTATTTGTTCTCTTGGCAGTCTATGGAATATTCCGTGTTCTTCTTCTCCAGCACCACAACTCAAAGGCGTCGATTCTTCTTCTGTCATCCTTAGTCATTGTCCAGCTCTCTGATGCATAACAAATGTTTGGAAAAACCATGGCTTGGATCAGACACACCTTAATTTTTAGACAGACATCATTGCTTGTTATCACTCTGGAGAAGTCCTTGACAGCAGATTTTTCTCAAAGCAACTCATCTTGATTTTCTGACTGCTGATGCCAAAGGTGTTGATTGTGGATCCAAGTAAGATGAAATTGTTAACTTCAGTCCTTTTCTCCATCTATCATCATAATACTACCTGTTGTCTCAGTGGTGAGGAGTTTTGTTTTCTTGATATTGAGATGCAGTCCACATTGAAGGCTGTCGTCTTTAATCAAGTCCTCCTCACTTTCATTAAGCAAGATTGTGTAATCTGCATAATGCAGGTTGTTGATGAGTCTTCCTCAGATCCTGATACCACACCCTTCTGCATAAAGTCCAGCTCCTTGAATGATCTGTTCAGCATATCGATTAAAAAGGTATGGAGAAAGGATACATCTTTGGTGCATTCCTTTCTTGATTTTGGACCATGCTGTATTTGGACAAACAGCTTCTTGGTCTAGGTATAGGTTTCACATGAGCACAATCAAGTGTTCTGTGATTCTCATTCTCAATGCTAGCCATAATTTGTTGTGATCCACACCTCAGTAGGGCATCGATCCTGCCCTCAGAAAACTCAAGAACTTTTGACCTTGAACCACTCTTTAATTCAAAGAACTGAAGTGTGCCGAAGATGCTAAAATGTACCCCCTTCCCAAAGTAGTATGTTTTAGCTGAGTTGTCAGAACCTTAACAATGCAGTGATTAAAACATTGATCTGCTGATATAAAGAATGATTTGAACCCATCAGCTACTCTATTTAAGAAAGAAGCAGCAGTCTGTCTGCTTCTGTGAAGATTTACAGCCATGGAAACTTTATGGGGCAGTTTTACTCAGTCCTACAGGATTGCTATGAATCAAAATAGACTAGAGAATTTGGATTTTTGGCTTTAATATGTTGAAGTATTGTTGTTAGGTGCCATCGAGTTGAGTAGTGACTCATAGCTACCCTATGAACAACAAATCTGAACTCTCTCCTATCCTAAGCCATTTTCATCATTTCTGACATAATTGAAGAATCATTAGGGAGAAGGAAAACCCAATTGAGTAGCTTGTATTACCTTATGGAGCTCTTATGCCTTGGGGGAAGATGGTATGTTAAAAGATGAGACACAAATTTTTCTTCATTCAGTTCTGATGAAAATAGAGTGTACATTAGAAAGAATAGTATACCCTGTGGCTTTGGTCACAAGAGCAAAGAGTTGGAAACAACCTAAGAGCCCATCAACAAATGAATGGATAAAGAAGCTGTGGTATATTTACATAATGGAATACTATGTTGCATTGAAAAACAAGGAACTCATGAAATGGGTGACGCTGGAGGACATTATGCTGAGTGAAATATTTCCGTCACAAAAGGACAAATACTGCATAGTGCCACTATTGTAAAACAAGACTGACATTGGGGTTAGGGGAGACTGAGAAAGATGGGATAAATTATGTATACTGCATTAAAACAGATGAGGGAGAGAACTGTTTAAAAAGGATATATGATTAGGTATTATTGTCATGACAGGAGTCCAGAACGAAGGCTGCATAGTGGAGTGGACTTGGGGGGAGGGATTGTATAACAATGAAAGAATTTTACTTTTTAAAGAGAAGAGTGAACTGGGGGGAGGGTGGGTAGGGAGAAAAGTGCAACAATGAATGAATGGAAATTCAGAGTCTCTGTAAACTTTCATTAAAACTAATATTTTTTTAAAAAGTGAAAGAAAAAGAAAGAATAGCATAATTATCATAGTATGAATCAGATCTTGAAATACTGGCTTTAATTTATCCACTTGAGGTCAGTTGCCTAGATCTAATTCTCCCCCCCCTTTTAGTTACATATCATGTTTAAAAAATTTATCAGTTTTTCTAATTTAAAGCATAAAAACAACTTTACCCTGGTCAATTAAATTACTGGAGGTGGTGGTTGTTAATGTGCTTTCAAGGCAGAACTGATCCATAGCTGACCCTCCAGTGGATTTTCAGTCTGTAAATCACTCGAAAGGAGGTTGCCCATCTTTTTCCCATGTAGTTCCCAAATCATGAAGAAGTTTCTTTCTGATGACTCTGGTGTAAGTTAGTTCTGACACAAGTCACATACCTCTTTTTTTGAAAATTCTCATTATCATTGCTTTTTATTATCCAGATCTATAAATCCAATCTTTTATTTATCTTTAGGTATTGGAAACAGTATGTAGAAACTCACAGATATGTTTTAATACATACATATATTTTATAAATTCAAGAACCATAAAAATTTGTTCCAGTTAAGAAAAGTTGGATGACATTGGCATTTTGTCAACTCCATTTGTGGTGGTTTTGGATTATCTGGATTATTCCTCAGAGTAAGGATGGAATTTCTGGTTAGAAAATTAGTGAAAGTTATCTGTATAATTTTTTTCTTCATATATTTCTTTCTTTTTAAAGCATATTTTGTATTTTTCTATCTTATTTATGGTTTTGTGCCTCTGTTGGTAAATTATTAATTCAGTTGATTCTATTTTAAGAATTTTTACTTTTTTCCCCCCTAGGGTTTTGTTTTGTTTTGTTTTTTCAGTTGAAAGTTTGCAAGTCATACTGATTTTTCATTCAGTCATTTAGATACAGCTTCCCTAATCTGGGTATTGACTTTAGCTAAAAGCAGTCAGTATTTGGGTCTGTGTTCTCAAACAATTGAAGGCCTCAGTTCAGTTTAGAAAAAAACTCCAGCTAACCCTTTCACTGTCAATTTTTTTGAAAACTTCTTTTTTTGCTTTATTTCATTATTTCTTCTTCAGCGTTTCCTTTTCAAAATCCATTAAGTTCTTATCTGTCAGTACCCCTTCTTTGTCATTTATGAGCTGTTCTGCATTGGTGATGCTAATTCTAAATTCAGTGTTCTTCCTGTAAGGATGACCCCCTACCCCATGCCAGTCTCTTCAGTCATTTTATCTTTATCAAGAGTTTGAAATTTTTTTCACGTAATTGTGCAATTTTTTTCCATATCCCCTGCATGTATTTTCCCCAGAACTTGCTCCCACGAAGATATAATGTTCCAGGTATATAGATGGTTGTAATTTGTAACTCAAATATGCCCTCTTAAATTTGGAACTGAGTATTGAAAGAGTTCTTAAATTTTCTTAAGTTTATTAGTCTTCCTAGAGAGATTAAAGTTAGCATTTAGTACATTGTTGTTGCTGTTGAGTACCATTGAGTTGGAACTGATTCATATCAGACCCTCCAGTGGGTATGCAGAGGCAATAATCTTGAGGGAGTTAATTGCCTGTCTTTCTCCTGCAGAGCAACTGGTGAATTTAAACCATGTGCCTTTAGGTTAACAGTGCAGCTGCTTACCACTAGGCCACCAGAGCTTCTGAAATTAAAAATATTTTCACAGTGATTTTTTTTAGCAATTTGCCTATTTCATCGTATTGCACTTTAGAAAGGGATGGATCTACAACTCATTTGTGTTTCTTCATTTTGCCTTGATTTTCCTGATGCCTCACCTCACTTTGTTCATTTTATTATATGTTGTCAAGTAGGAACTGACTCATAGCTGACACTCCAGCAGGTTTTCAGAGGCTGTAAATCATGTAGGAAGAGATTGTCCATCTTCCTCCCTTAGAGTAGCTGGTGGATGTCTACCCTTTGGGTTGACAGTATAACTCTTCACTAGGCTATCAGAGCTCCCTTTATTCACTTTAGCCTGTACCGTTTGATATCCCCACCAATCTTTTAAAAGTGTTTTGGGTTTGTTTTTTTTTTAAAAAAAAAAACAACTCACAAACAACTTGATTTTCACTGGTTAGTGGTCAATTCCAGCCCTAGCAGTTAACCAAATAGCAAGGCTGGAAGAATTCAGTAAAACACATCCAATCAGGCTGTCCAGTCTGTATAGCAATTATCAAAAATTTATTTTGGGATAGAACAGTTTGTACTATGTATTAGGGAGCGCTGGTACTCTAGTGGCAAGAAGCTGTGCTGCAATACCAAAGACACATGGTTCAAATCCACCAGATAGATGCTCTGCTGGAGAAGGAGGGGCAATCTCCTCCTGTGCCAGTCAGAACCAATTTGATGGTATATAATAAGGAAAAAACAAAACAAAACAAACCCCAAACAAACAGGAGCTCTGATGGCCTAATGGCAAGAAGCTGCACTGCAATCCTAGAGATGCGTGGTTTGAATCCACCAGATGCTTTGCTGAAAAAGGAGGGACAATCTCCTCCTGTATCAGACCGATTTGATGGTACACATACACAAAATAATAACATTTTAAACAAAACATAACCAACGAAAAAGAGTTTGTGCTATGACTAAGCCAACTAATTCACTATTGTTTCAGCTCACAACTTACCCTCCATCAGATTTCTAAAGTTATAAATTATAAAGGAAAAAAACTACTGATCTTTATCCCATGGACTCACTGGTAGATTCAAACTGCCGGAAATGGGCAGCCTTTGGGTTAACAGTGCTACATTTTACTGGTTACTTCTTGTACTTGAAAAATGAAAGTTTGTAAGCTGAATGACTTTATGTTAAGTTTCATTCACAGAGTAGATTTTGTTAGAAATGTAAATAAAGAAGTTCAATTCAAGCTTACAGTTCACCTCAGTATCTTAGAAATTTCCAAGTCTAAGAAGTCTATTTTGCCTGATGTGAAAAAGCACATTGCAGTGTTTTTGAGAAGCTTAAGATTTCTTTTCAGTGATTTGTTCATTTTGAGTAATCCCTTATTGGAAATGCTGAAACACTTTAAGTGAAAAGTTAGATATTGCTGAAATATGGTATTAAATCCTTTATTATATCATGAATATTTAAATTATCTGTTTGGTAGCACTGAGTTATATAGTTCAGTGATATGAAAAAAAATCCAAAACTCTTGATTCTGACATTAAGTCATATTGCATAACTTTTAATTCATAGCATAGCAGTCTTCTCTTAGTTTTTTAAGTGGTTGTTCAAATCATATTATCAATAAAGTTCCATTTTGAGCTTATATAAAGTTGGGATATTTTTGTTTTGTTATAAATATTGACATAAATGTGCTTATGTCAGGAATAAAGTCTTTCTACCGGATAAGCATGTTTCGATATTTCTGTTCTTAGTCTAGTTATTATTTAACCAGTGTCATTAGTAATTCTTTGTTAATAATCTTTAACAATGGGAAGCATAAATGACATACATAGCTGAGTGTGTATATCCATAGTTTATAAAACTCTAATAGTAAAGTAGTTTAAAGAATATTTTTGTGAGTGCAGACATTAATGTCTTTGTCAGGAATAAAGTTCATCTACTGAATACTTAACAGTACTATACTTTTTTATTTTAGTTCTCAGTAGTTATTATTTAACCAGTCGGAATCGTTAGGGATTCCTAGGTAATACACTTTTTAATGGCAAATGTAAAAGGCATGCATAACTGAGTGTCTAAATTAGTCTGGCTAGTGCCAGAGCAATGTAGATAATGTATTAATGGTAAAGCAGAGTGGCTAATGTTTGTCTCAGGTGTAAAGTCCATCTATTAGATAGATAGAGGATTGTGCAGATTTCTATATTTCAGTTCTCAGTCTAGTTATTATTTAACTAGTCTCACTAGTCCCTAGGTAATATTTAGCAGAGGCAAACGTAAATGACACAGGTAGCTGAATATAGTATTCACATTCATAGTATATGGCAATTCTGACTAATGATAAAGCAGGCTGGGTAATGTTTAAGGAAAATGGCCTGTTTCCTTTTTTTTTTAATTTAAATCCTCATGAAGATTTTTTTTACGTACTATATTAATATGTTTCACTCCTTTAGGGTATGTAAGTTCTTAGTATATTCAGAGATATGTACAGCTATCACCACAGTCAATTTTAGGACATTTTTATCACCTCAATAAGAAAACCCCAGGCCTTTTATCTTTGAGCCTTACCCTTAGCCTTAAGCAACTGCTAATACACTTTCTGTCTCTATAGATTTGTCTATTCTAAACATTTCTTATGTTGGAGAAGGATGAGGAAGTCTCCTCCTGTGTGATTAACTGCCACTGAAAACCCACTTGAGGGTCAGCTATGGGTCAGTTCGTACTCTATGGTACACAGCAACAACCAACATTTACTATAAGTGGAATCTCATAATATGTGGCCTTTTGTTTCCCTTTTTATGATCTAATAAAACTTCGTCGTATGACCCTACCGTGTTTTGTTTTTCCATTCTTTAGCTGATGGACATTTGAGTTGTTTCCACCTTTGACAGCTATAAATAATGCTGCTGTAAACATTTGCACACAACTTCTTGTGTGGCCATCTTTCACTTTTCTTAGATGATTACCTAAGTTTGGAATTGCTGGATAAGGCTGTAACTGTTTAATCATTTGAGTGATTGTCAAACATTTTCTAGGTGGACTGTGCCATTTCATATTCTGAACAGCAGTGTATATGGGTTCAAATTTCTCCACATGTATGCCGATACTTGGCCTTTGTCCAAATTACAGTGGATGTGAAGTGGTATCATGTTGTGATTTCGATTTGCATTTCTCTAATTATTAATGATACTGAACTTCTTACAAAGTCAAAAGAATGTAACTGAAAGCTAGTGTACCATGGGTTTAACAAGGTAGATTAGAGAGTATTTCCTTTTTATTCATGTTTAAGTTGAACAGTATGACGAGATACACTTTAGCATCCTATTAGGGTTTGTACTTTTTTTTTTTTTTTTCAGGGCAGTCTTTGGTGCTCTTTAGCCTTAGCTTTGATTCAATAAGCTTTTTTTTTTCCAGTGTCTTGTTAGAGGAGAGTTGGAATAACCTCAGCTTAAGTAAAATCTAGTTCTGAAGTTGAGAAGAACAGGAATAAAAATAGCTTTAATATGCAGAAAGCAGATTACGGTTCTCCTTGAGGTTCGAGTTGGTTATAGGGGACCTTACTTGATAGAGAGTTATGTGCAAGGGGTCAAGGGCTTTTAGTTGACCTGAAGCTTTGCTGTGTGGTTAGCAGAGTCATAGGTACTGATGAAAAATTAGTAGCATTAATAGGAATCTGTTACCCCAGTCTGTTCCAAGACAAGAAACATTTTTTTGGTTCCACCTTCAGGTTGTCTGTCTTTGGGTAAATGTCTGAACTTAAGCCTCAGCTTTCTCATCTTCAAGATGATTGAAATAATTTCATTTTGTCTATTTCCCAGAGTTGTAGAAGTCAGAAAGAAATGTGGAAATAATTAGAAAATGTAGAGCATTACAATTGCATAATGAACATTAATTCTAGTTGCCTTGTTTTAAGTTGGGCACTGATAGACAGCTTATTTTCAGGCAGTGGGACAATAATGGTTTTGGAGATAGAAAGACAAGACCTAGTGACTTAGGATGTTTAGCTTGAAGCCCAGGAGGCTAGACATTGTCTGAAGTATATGAAAAAAGAAACTTAAAGTATTGTTTCAGAATAGGCAAGTTTCAGGGAAATGTTTAATGAGCTCTACTAATAAGACTTTCTCTCTCCTTCCCCTCCCCCCTTTCTTTTAAAAACAAATTTTTTCTGACAGTTGTTATTTTTGTTGTTTGGTACTATCAAGACAGCTCCAACTCATAGTGATCCTATATAACAGAAGGAAATCCTGTCTAATCCTAATACCATCCTCATAATCTCTGCTATGCTGAAACTTATTGTTACAGTCACAGTATCAGTTCATCTCATTGAGAATCTTCCTCTTTTCACTGACCCTTTACCAATCATGATGTCCAGAGACTAGCTTCTCCAAATTTTCATGCCCAAAGTATGGAAGACAAAGTGTCATCATCTTCACTTCCCATTGAACATTATAGTTGTATTTCTGCTACAACAGGTTTGTTCTTTTGCAAGTCCATTGAAATTAATATTCTTCACCAGCACCACATTTCAGAAGCACCAATTTGTCTTCAGTCTACCTTCCTTATGAAATGTATCATGAGAACTTAGAGTAAGAATCTTTTAATGACTATTTCCTATGTTCTAGGCACAGTTTTATATACATTGATGCTTAAAACTCAGAATGACCCTATTACGGTAGATATCATATTATCACCTTCATTTTACACTTGAAGAAATGGCACAGAGAGGTTGAGTAACTTGTCCAAGGTTATGACTGTGGCTAGTAAATTGCAGAGTTGACATTGAAACCAAGACATTCCGGGTCCAGAATGCATGCTTTTAACTATTTCATTTTGCTTATTTGCCATAATTGCTGACATTTTATATGTATAATGTTAAAGATGGTGAAACAAATTGGAATTTTTTTCCTATTAAAGTGATGCAAAATGATGGTTTTTAAATGTTAAATAAAATCATGTTACTCCTTAAGATTACTGGAAAACTTCTAAGAAAGTCTTCAAAATATAGAAAATTAATTCTCTTAAAATTTACTGTGGAATAAATAGATGATACATACTTAAAGTGAAAAGCAGATCATTTTCACGGAAATTTAATATATGTACCCTTTTTGCTTTAAAGATGATCTCTAGCTTTTTAGATCAGCAAGCTATCCTGTTTGTGGACACAGCTGATCGCCTAGCTTCACTAGCTAGAGATGCTCTGGTACATGCACGCCTGCCTAGTTTTGCCATCCCATATGCTATTGATGTCCTGACTACTGGGTCTTATCCACGACTGCCAACCTGCATTAGGGTAAGTGTTTTGTCCCATGTTTTGAAAAGTGGTGTTAGATTCTGCTATATTATTGCATAGTCGAGCAAAAAGCTATGGTGTATTTTAAAGATGTTTGCTTTTTTTTTTTTAAAATCTCTACAGCTAAAATTATGGGTGTTTTTTTTTTAATTGAGGCAATAAATCTTTTTTTATGGGGGAGGGGTGAGAAAGGGACATGCTAATGTGAAAATGTAACAGTTCTGTTTCAAATTTGAAAATAATTCATGCTAGTTGCTTTTTTAGAAGTGTTCTTTTATTTTTATTTTAGTAATTTACTTATTCTATGAAGAAGTGGTAGATAGTGACATTAAGTTGATTTTATAAATGGAGCATGGAGAACATAGCACATTACCATATTAGACTGATGCAGTTATTTAGTACTCTGTAATGCACTGTAGGCAAGATCACTATTACTGAGTGTAGATTGTAGAAATGAGTATGAACTCAGGAGACTTCTGTGTAAAGATAAACACTGATACAAAATATCATTTTTTGCACGTTACTAGGAATACAAAATAACAGTTTTGAACAAAAAATATCAGTTCTTTGTACATTATTAACTGCTCTCTTAAATCATTTTCACAGGATAAAATTATTCCTCCTGATCCAATTACCAAAATTGAGAAACAAGCCACACTTCATCAGTTGAACCAGATTCTTAGACATCGGCTTGTAACCACTGATCTGCCTCCTCAGTTAGCAAATCTTACAGTTGGTATGTACCAGAGATTAATTTTTTTTAAGTTGATTTTTTTTTAGCATATATTAAACGGTGTTTTGGGTTTTAGTTGGAATATCATTATATGTTGTTGTTATGTGCCTTCGAGTCGCTTGTACAGCAGCTTTGTGAAGCCTGCCCTGCCCTAAGTCAGTCTCCCTGATTCCAACATACTAACTCCCATTGCCCCAGTTACTGTATCAATCCATCTCATCCAGGCTCTTCCTCTCCTGTGCTGTCTCTCCACCCTTCCGAGCGTGATGTTCTCCTCCAAGGATCAGTCCCTTTTGACCATGTGCCCAAAGATTTAACTACTGTTTTGGTAGTATTTGAATCTGAATTGTCAAGTATAATAATGTTCCTTGAGCACCTAAAAGTACAGTACTGGTATTTGAAGTTACTGGGTAAGTGTGATCACTTTAAGTTGTAGGAAAGAAGGGATCTCAGGTATGAGCCCTAAGAAAATATTGTTAATGTTAGAGGAGTTGCCTTGATCTTTTGATTAGATACCTGGAAGCTGACTGCTGCTTATGGCAGGACCATTGATTTGTATAGACATTTATGAAAGAACCTTTAGTTTATTTAAAACTTATAAGGAAGACTAAAAGTTTTAAGTTTGTGGCAAACTTCTACTTTTCTAGCAAAGTACAATTGTTCTTTTCTCAAAGCAAATGGCAGAGTGAAGTTTAGAGTTGAAGGAGAATTTGAAGCCACCTTGACTGTGATGGGAGATGACCCTGATGTTCCTTGGCGTCTTCTCAAGCTAGAAATTCTTGTTGAGGATAAGGAGACGGGAGGTAAATAATGAATACTGTTTTTATTATTAAAATACTGTTTCATTATTTATTATTGAAACATTCCTGCAGAATAATAAATGTATTTAGCAATTTATTTACCCTCTAATTTGAAACAAATTGTGTAATAACCCTTTATTGGCCATGGAAGTTTGTATTTCTCAATATTTATTGATTGATAATTCTTTGTTAGTATGCTCTTCCTTAGTTGTTGATGTGGCATGATCTGTGTACCCTTCTGATTAAACACTTTGTTATTCATGTAACATGATCTGTATATGTTTCTGTTTAAACACTTTATTGTTTCTCTCCCCGCCACCCACCAATGAAAGATGGGCGAGCTTTGGTTCACAGTATGCAAATCAACTTTATCCATCAACTTGTGCAGTCTAGGCTCTTTGCTGACGAGAAACCTCTTCAAGACATGTACAACTGCCTACGTATCCTTCTCAAATTTGAGGTGTATATTTGTAAGGATTTTTTATCTTCCCTTTTTTCTGTTTTTCCATTTGTCCTTAGTTGTGAGCTGTAGCAGCCTACTTAAGACTCCCCTTTTTATTTCTTTTTGACATATGTCCTTTTGTTAAAATTTTGAATGAAAGTTTACAAATTATATTGGATTTTTATTCAATCATTCATACACAGTTTATTTTATAACATTAATTACATTCATTGATATAATTAGCTATAATATCTAAGCAAACCTTTGTGGTATATTTATTACCTTTCCTTTCACCCAATTTATCTGTTAATTTTTACTCCTCTCTCCCTCCCTCCCCTCTCATCCCTGTTAAATCTTCCAAGATTGATCTCGCTGGGTATAAAGCTTTCCTTAGCTTCCCTCCCCCTTACCTTTTTATGTTAGTGTTCTTATGTCTTAACTGTACAGTTGTGACTGGCTTGTGTCACTCACCACGGTTTGTTCTAGATTCATCCATGCTGTGAAGTATTTCAGATTTTTTTATTGTGTTTTAGTGATGCACCATTACTGCAATAAACATGGGTGTGAGTATGTAAGTTTGTGTCATTGCTCTTATTTCTTTGGGATACATACCTTGTTCTAACCCTTTTGAGTTAATGTAGATTTGGAAAACTGGTAAGTGTCTGTAATAATCACATTTTCAATGTTATGATTGAGTTCTCAGGTAAAAGCAAAAAGTGATTACTTAAAAATAGTATTGTTAGAGACTTCATAATCTCTTAAACTATGGTGAATTAAAGGACAACCTGAACCTTGTGATTTGTTTGTATGAATTCAAATTATTTTTTTTTCTAAAATTGTATCACATATTGTAACATTCTTCAACATTAGAAATATTATTCCAGAAATTTCTTTCATGGACAAATATTTGGGAATAGAGCCTCTGATTCAATGAAGTTTGTATGTACTTGATTGATTGTTGGAGAGATATATTCGATTTCCTTAACAAGATCCATCAGATTCATTCTGCTTATCACTTCAGTTAGAAGTATTACATTCCCAAACGCTAATGTTAATCCGAGAGCGATGGGGAGACCTTGTACAAGTGGAAAGGTATCATGCTGGAAAGTGCCTCTCCCTCTCAGTTTGGAAGTAAGTAAAATTGGTTTTAGTGGGTTAATAGGGAACTCTGATGGCTTAGTGGTAAGGAGTTGCACTACTACTATACACAGTTTGAGTCCCTCAGCTGCTCCAAAGGAGAAAGATGAGCAGTATCCTCCAGTGTCATTTACTGTCTCTGGTTCTCACTTAACAGTATGTATGAACAGTGGGTTTATACTCTGACTTCAAATACTCTTTTTGTTTCTCTCTTTCTCCCCGTGCCCCACCACCCCCAGTCTCTTTTAATTTGGCCAACCTAAAGAAAGGCAGTTAGAATCTACCAGCTGCTCCTTAGAAGAAATATGAGTACCTTTGAAAACCTGCTGGAGGGTCACCTATGAGTTGGTTCGTTCTAGACAGCACATAACAGCAGTGATGGCTATATATTATTGCAATTTTTTATGACAAAGTCCTGTGGTATCCCACAGACCACACTGGACATCAATAATTTATGTCTTTTTTTTTTTTTTTAATCGAGCATGTTTTAAATACCTCACATCTATTTGTACTAAGACTCACTTCTCTTAAAAACTTTAAGAGAAGGGAGCTCTGATGGCCTGGTGCCAAAAAGCTGTGCTGCAATCCCGAAGGTGCACGGTTCTAATCCACCAGATGCTACTCTGGAGGAGAGGCAATCTCCTCCTGTGCCAGTTAGATCAGATTCTACAGTACACAACAAGTTAAAAACAAACAAACAAAGTTTGAGAGATTAGTTTCTTCAGGACTCATTTACATAAAGATCATAAAATGGAATTTTGTGTATTGTTTTTAAAAGCATGTTTGCTTACCACGACTTTGTTTTGAAATGTACCTTTTCAAAAATTTCCTTTTTAAAGTTTAAATAAGTGTTATGAGTATCCTTAAAGATAACACAGTTTTAGTATTTTAGAAACTTTCTCACTACTTTGCCCATCATTACTCTGTCTTTTCACTCGGATCCTTCCTATTTCATTTACCCCTTTCCTTCACCCACCAAACTGTGCAACCCTGCTGTTTCATCCCTACCCACCCTAACCCTCTGCTCTAACCCCTTCCCCCCTTGGGTTCCTATACATATTTTACTAGTAATCCTTCTATTTTTACAGTAATGGTCTTATGCAGTATTTGTCCTTATGAGAGACTTAGTTCATTCAGCGTAACTCTTCAGTCTCTTCCAAGTTTGTTGTTGCTGTCGAGTCGTTTGCGACTCATAGCTACCCTATGTACAACAGCCCTAAACTCTGCTCTATCCTGTGCCAATCGCACTGCCTCTGACACACCCATCCCGATTACCTCAGTCACTGAATCAATCTACCTCATAGAGTGTCTTCCCCTCCTGTGCTGTCCCTCCACCCTCCCAAGAATGATGTCCCTCTCCAGGGCAGTACTGGTCCCTCCTTACAGCATGTCCAAAGTATGTCAGACAAAGCCCCAGAATCCTTGTCTCCAAGGAGTAGCTTGGCCTAACCCTCTCCAAGATGAATCTGTTTGTTTTCTTGGCAGTCCATGGTACATTCAATACTCTTCTCCAGCACCACAGCTCAAAGGCATCAATTCTCCTTCTATCCTC
>NW_006399960.1:5408018-5448426 GCF_000299155.1 Elephantulus edwardii | reverse complement strand
ATCTTGAATTCTTCCTTGTGCTTTGGCTTCTCTACGCTCCAGTGTAATCTTCAGAGTTTCTTCTGACATCCATTTTGGTCTTTTCTTCCTCTTCTGTCTTACGTAATATTTTTCAAAATTGTTGTTCCTGAGTGTATCATAGTATTCCATTGTGTGACTATAACACAATTTCTCAATCCGTTCAGTTGTGGTTGAACATTTGAGCAGTTTCCATGTTCTTGTGATGGTGAGTAGCACTATGAACATTGGTGTGCAAATCTCCATTCTTGAACTTTAATATTCTCATTTTTTAGAAAAGGTCGATAAGTACCACCTAGAAGACAGATTTGTTTGAGGGTTTTTTGCTCTGGAGGGTTACAGTGGTTGATTTCTTGGAAGTAAGTCACCAGACCTTCCAAAGTACCTCTGCGTGAACTTGAACTCCCAACCTTTTAATTAGTAGCCAAGTATTTACACCAACTAGGGACTCTTAAGGTGCACAATAGCTTTTCTCTATTTTATTCCAAAATAAACAGGCTGTGTTCAAAAAGTTTTTAACATTTCCTTTGTTTCTTTCAGTCAACAGGTTCTTGGGAGAAAAACAGGGACAGCATCTGTTTACAAAGTTACAATTAAAATAGATGAGAATGATGTCTCTAAGCCTTTACAGATTTTTCATGATCCTCCTTTGCCGGCTTCTGATTCCAAATTAGTAGAAAGAGCAATGAAGGTAAAAGATCTCAATATATTTTCACATTGGCTTAATTAAGTTATTAACATAGGTTAACATTTATACATAAACTGTTACAACAAATTCATTAAAATAGCTGATTGTTCCTGAAATTCTGTTTTTACTTTAAAAACTTGTTTGAAGTACGTGGAATGCTTTCGATGGGTTTGTCTTGTTTTGTTTTTAAAAAAATCTGATACTATAACAATTTTTTAATAAAGTCTTTTAAATTTTTGTACTTAGATCTAACCACCATTATTTGTTATAAGGGCTAACATTTGATTACTGTGACAATTCATCAGTATTCCTCAGAATGTTAATTATAGGCTTAGGTTATCAGTACCATTTAAGTTTATTTTTACCTTTATCTTCATTTGCTTTCTTTTACTGGTTAACATTTAACAGTGTGATTCTAATAGTAACTTCAAGCTATATAAATCTCCTAAGAGGAGATTTTAAAATGGAAAGTATTAAATTGCACCTGTGATTCTGTTCTTGTTGATGCAGATTGATCACTTATCAGTAGAAAAACTCCTGATTGACAGCGTCCATGCAAGGTGTCATCAGAAGCTCCAGGAACTGAAGACCATTCTTAGAGGCTTCAATGCCAATGAAAACTGTAGGTTTTTAAAGTGGGCATTTTCAGAATTTGTTTATTTTAGTATCTACTTTCATAATAGATTTTTGGTTGGGTTTTTTAAAAATTTTAATTAAAGTTTATAGAGACTTAGGGTTTCCATTCATTCATTCATTGTTGCACTTTTCTCCATGCCCAGCCCCTCCCCCTGTTCACTCTTCTTTAAAAGAAAAAGAAAAACTTTCATTGTTATGCAATCCCTCCCTCCAACTCCACTCCACTGTGCAGCCTTCACTCTGGACTTCTGTAATGACAAGAATACCCATTCATATGTCCCTTTTAATCAGTTCTCTCCCTCATCAGTTTCAATGCAATATACATCATTCCTCCCCTCCTTTTCTGTCTTCCCTCAACCCTGATGTCAGTCCCATTTTACAACAGTGGTCCTATGCAATATTTGTCCTTTTGTGACTGGGATATTTCACTCAGTATAATGTCCTCCAGGGTCATCCATTTTGCATAATATTTCATGAGTTCCTTGTTTTTCAATGCTGCAACCCAAGTGCCCATCAACAAATGAATGGATAGGGAAGCTCTAATATATTCACACAATGGAAAAAGTTTTTTTTAATATGTTTTTCTCAGTATATAAGTAATTCCTTTAACCTGTGATCAGTTTTCTCTCCCTTATTGTTCATTTTAGCCTCATTTTTGCAACACTGGTATACTGATTATCTTTGAAACTTTCCCCATCTTGAAATGGAAGCTGTTTTAAAACATGAATCTTCACTCTCTTAATTTTTCCTCTAAAGTTAGAACAATTTTGAAAAAAATATATATGATGTATTTATAAAATATGCTTGAGTGAAGTAGAATTCATCTATATCTTTTAAAAACATTTCTTTTGAATTGATAATCTGTTAACATGATTCAAATTAAAAAAAATACTGATGTATGTCTTTTTTCCACTCCCACAACCACTTCTGTTAGGTTTCTTTCAGGATTTTGTTAGCACATCTGCATGAATATAGGAGTGTGGGGGCGTGTGCATAGGTATGAATGTATATGGATATAGTCTCAAACCTGCCCTTCCCTTTGTTTTTAACTTAGATTGATCTGTGAAACTTTTTAAAGCAATCAGAATGGAATAATGGAGTCAGGAGACTAATTTCTTGATACGGTTTTTTTAATCCTTTCTTAACTAATTTCATGAGTTGGTTTTTTAGTTGGGCTTTCTACTTTGAACCAAAATAGTTATTTTTAAACCTGCATATATATTTTTTTGTCTTAAATTTAATTACATAGTAAGTACATTTAGAGCTGAAGTTGGGGGATTAATAATTTAGTATGTAAACACTTTGATTCTAGAAATAACAGTTTCACAGCATTGTAATGAGCCTATTTACTATGCCCACTCAATTGTTTTAGACTGTCATTACCCTGGGCCTAAAGCAAACAGTCTTTATTGTGTGGTTTAAAATGTTAATGGTGCTGATATTAAAAGTTTATTGCCTTTCCTCATCACAGAAACCTAGCTCAACTCTATACTTGGGAAAGGCAGCTTAGCAAAAAGTAAAGCTATGGGCATAAAATAAATAAATGAAAGTTAGACTATAAATTTGCTGAACTTGTATAAATTCTAATCACTGATCTTTTTGATTTGTAATCCAGGACCTTACAATATATAGAAAAAATATGTAAAAAATTAAAGAAATAATGTAAAATTTTTTTTTAGGGAGTTCTGGTGGCCTAGTGGCAAGAAGCTGTGCTGCAATCCCAAAGGCATGCAGTTCGAATCCACCAGATGCTCCACTGGAGAAGGAGGAGCAATCTCCTCCTGTGCCAGTCGGATCCAATTCGACGGTACACAGCAACAACCCTCCCCCCCAAAAAAGTGAAATTTTTTAAAAATCTATTGTGATTTTCATTAAAGTTTACAAAGTAAATTAATTTTTCATTCCACAATTAATACACATCTTGTTTTATAATATTTGTTGCAATTCTATCAGTGTAAAAGCATTCTTCCCACTACTTCCCAGGGTTCCCAGTTTACATTTGTCCTTCTTTCCTGGTCTTCTGATTTTTGTTTGGGACAGCCCTTGCCCCCTTTTAGTTGATTATTTTGAGCAGTAGCCCTTCTTGAGTGTTGCTTCACAGGCCTGTTGTTTGGCTGCAAGGTGATCCCTGGGGATGCATTTAGTTCCAAGTTTGGAGTGTCTAAGGTCTATTGGGAGCTCTGATAACCTATTAGGCAAGGAGTTACACTGCTGACCCAAAGGCTTATGGTTCAAACCCACCAGTTTCTCACCAGAAGAAGGGTGATCAGTGTCATCCCCTGTAGTTTAGAACCTCTGAAAACCAGGATCTGTAAGCTCCTGGGTTCCACTAGTCTCTATCAGATCAATAAGTCTGATCTTTTTATGATTTTTACTTGTGTTCTACATTTTCCTCCCATTTTATCCAGGATCTTTTGAACTATATTCTCTCTATTCTTTGCTGCTGTATTTAAAAAAAAATTTTTTTAATTAATTTTAATGAAAGTTTTAGAGACTTTGGGTTTTCAGTCATTCATTGTTGCACTTTTCTCCTTCCCCCTTCCCCCCCAATTCACTCTTCTCCTTGAAAAGAAAAAGTCTTTCATTGTGCTGCTGTATCTTATAAAGAATCTTCTATATTGTAATTAGATTGATATTAGAGCTGTTATTCCAATTATCAGAACTCATTTTACTTTATTGCTAAACGTTAGAAATTTTTGTTTGCTTTAAAGACTGTCTCTGTAAGCACTTTATTTTAGTGGAATAATAAGATCAACAAAACATCAGTACTTTGAGCTAATGTATCATATTCAGTAATGATAAAATATTGTAGAAGTTATTACTGTTTATACCTTTCTGCTCTGTTTTTTCAGGTGAGCGTTCTACTGGACTTGTATGTTAAACATTTATATACAAATATATATTAGATATACTTGAAAGCAATTTACTTTTATCTGATAAAATATGTCCCTTGCATTCTTTTGCTTTATTAATTTGTTTGATAAATATTTTTTTATAGGGTGTATGGAAGGTAACGTCATTTTCATTATTGTTAATTATAAATTTTTTATTTGATTCATAAAACACTGAAGATATGTACATTTATTGAGTACTTTTAAAAATTGTGATAAAAATAATCTAACAAAATAGTTACCATTTAGATGTTGTTTTGCATATACAATTCATTAACATTATCTATCATTATCAGGGAGCTCTCTGATGACTTAACAATAAGGAGTGGTGCAGCCAACCCAAAGGCATCCAGTTCGAATCCACCAGCTGCTCCTTGGGAGAAAAATAGGCAGTCTCTTCCTCTGTGATTTACAGCCTCTGAAAACCCACTGGAGGGTTATGTATTAGTGAGTTGTGACTCAAAAGTCCATAGCAACAACAGTTACAATTATGTTGTGCCAAAACTACTTTCCATTTCCAGAATTTTAGATCACTCTTAATGAAAAACTCCACTTCCTCTAAGCAATGATTTCCTCCTCCTTTCTCCCTTTTTCTGAAAATTCCTAATAGACTTTGGTCTGTAGATATTTGCCAAATTTTAGATATTTCATAGAGAGCTCTGGTAAGGAGTTGCATTGCCAGCTCAAAGGCTGGCAGTTTAAATGTGCCAGCCACTCTGCAGGAGGAAGATGAGCAGTCTTCTTCATGTGATTTGTTGCCTCTGAAAACCTTCTGGAAGGTTGGCTCTGACGAGTTGTTCTGACTGATGGCATATATTGCAACAAGAGATGTTTCATACAAATGGGATCATCATTATTTGCCCTTTTGTGATTATCAGTGCTTTATTTTTAAAACACCTTCACAAACTTGTCTTTTCTTTTTCTTAATGGCCTGTTGTGAGGATGCAAACAAAACTCCACTGCCATTAAATTTATATTCCAACTCATAGTGACTGTGTTCCACTGCCTTCAAGTCGAGTCTGAATCATAACAACCCTCCACTGGGTTTACAAGGCTTTAAATCTTTAAGGGAGGAAACCGCCTAGCTTTCTCCTTCAGAGCAGCTAGTGAATTCGAACCTCACAGCACTACACTTCCAGGGATTCTTGGTAAAACTGTCCTATAGGGCTTCCAAGACTGTAAATCTTTATGGAAATAGAGCGCCACATCTTTTTCCCATGGGCTATGTGGACAAGATGTTATTGTGATTTTTTGACAGTCAAAGTAGCACAGGGATAATACATCTGATGAGAGTGCCTATATGCCTCCATTGCCACTCTCTTGTCCTTGCTGTTCTTCTGTGCTGTAGCTTTAGACGAGCTTGGTAACTAGAGGGCATATTCCTTTTTTCAACCCTTCAACATGATCAATATCTAGAGTACTTTCAGTGCTTTGCTCATTTACTCATTTTTGTTATACCAATTTATGGGATTAAGGGAAAAGTTAATTGGGCCTGGTGGAAATGCTATGAAACTCTCCAACAAGTATATTGGCAGCTTTGGGGATATGTGTTTAGCAATTGCCTGCGTCCCTATGTCACCTGTGACATGAAAATTAAGTATACAACCGACTTGGGGAAACTATGTTTATTTTTTCCTATTTATTATATAATGTTTTCAAATTTTGGTAATTTCACTCCCACATACACACACACAAAGGCAAAAACCGCTGCTGCCAATCACTGAGGTAGCAACTCATAGTGAATCCATAGGGCAGAGTAGACTTCCCTTAAGGGTTTCTAAGGCTGTAAATACTTGCAGAAGCAGACTGCCACATCTTTTCCCGTTGAGCTGCTGGGGGTTTTGAACCACCAATTTTTTGTTAGCACGTTAACTGCTGTGTTACCAGGGCTCCTTTTAAAACTACATGGACCCTACTGGCAAAATAAACCAAAAAACACAAACAAACTTTTCTCATTTCTTTTTTTTTTAAAAAATAAAGAATGACATTGGAAAATTTTAGGCTATAGATGAAATATATTTCATTTATCAGAGAACTAATTTTCTTCTTACTGTATAAAAAAGAAAATCTTTACAAATTAAACTTCCAAGTGGAAATAAAACAAACTCAATGAAGATGGGTATGTTTGTTTCAAGCCAACTTGAAAATGACACTTTTCCTTCTGAAGTACTAACTTAATCCAAATGTTGCTAAATCATGTGTTTCTTCTAACATTTGGAATTGTTACATAGTTGCTTCATTTCTGTTTATTAATAAATCATGTTCTTAGAAATGTTCAGATAGGAAGGTAATTTAATTCTTTACTGTTCAGCTTCCATAGAGACTGCAATTCCAGCTCTTGTTGTTCCCATTTTGGAGCCCTGCAGTAGTTCAGAATGTCTACATATTTTTGTAGATTTGCATTCTGGAATGTTCCAGTTGATGCTGTATGGACTTGGTAAGATACTAAATAATATAGTCACTCATCATATGAAAAATGAAAGTTGCAGAGGATAAAATAAGTTTTTCTGCCGCTAAGTATTAGAAGCAATGCTAGTAAGCAGGACAGAGTAGATTTGGATTAGATAACTCTGGCTCATGTCTGTTCTGCTTTAGCTATATTATTTTAGACTTATGTATCAGAAATTAAATTTCCCAATATGAAATGCATGCTGTTATTTCTTTAATATTAGAATAATAATGTTGATGGGTAATAGTATGTAGATCTCTAAGTATATATGTGATGAAAATTACACAGAATAAGGTCAACTTGATGGTACCTGCCAACAACCAACAGTGTTCAGAGGTCACTTTCTCTTACCACATATAGTTGAGTAATAGTGAAATGTTTATAATCATTTATATAATGTCGTCCATGGCTGTAGAACATTTTTTGTGATAATATAAACATGGAAGATGACTTGGGATACAGAGTTTTAGAGGAAAGGAATTTTTTTTCTGGCCAGTGATGAATGATTTCTCAGTAGAGACAGGAAATAGAATAGACATTAAAGTTTGATTTCTTACTCGGTCTGTTACTAAGTTCTGAAATAATAAAACACTCTAGAAACTTAGTGGTTTTATATTACTAATAGAATAATGTTGTTGTTTTTATGTGCCGTTGAGTCACTTGCGACTCATAGTGACCCTATGTACAAGAGCCCTAAACCCTGCTCTGTCCTGTGCCAACCTCGCTATCTCCGACACACCTACCCCCATTACCCCAGTCACTGAATCGATCCATCTCATTGAGGGTCTTCCTCTCTTGTGCTGTCCATCTACCCTCCCAAACATGACATCCCATCTCCAAGGCAGTACTGGTCCCTCCTTACAACATGCCCAACGTATATCAGACGAAACTTCAGAATCCTTGCCTCCAAGGAGCAGCCTGGTCTCACCCTTTCCAGGATGAATCTGTTTGTTCTCCTAGCAGTCCATGGTATATTCAACACTCTTCTCCAGCACCACAGCTCAAAGTCATCAATTTTCTTTCTATACTGAAAAGATTAGCATATTTAAAATTAATATTAATTTTAGACAGAGTGACTAAAATAAAAAAGATTTTCTGGTTATATCTTTATATGCCTGTAAAGATTGATTTCTTTTATTATGAGCTTCTTATGAAAAAATGTATTCTTTTTTCTGAATCATGTCACATGTATGATGGCTAAGTGACCCCCGCCCCATGACAAATTTGTGAATTGTCTTTGAACTGTATTTCCAGAGCAACAAGGCAATTGTTTATTTTTTAAAGCTTTTAACTTATCTGTTTTCTTGGTTATCCACCAACATACTACATCACTCATTCACTCACTCCCTGCCATCAAATTAATTTCAGCTCATAGTGATCTTCCATCATTTTTGGGTGTCCTCAAAACCTCGTTAATCTTCCTCTGACAGCTCTTGCTTGTGCCTTAGGCCATGTGTGTTTACCAAATAAAGATTTTATGAGGTTTTGTATTTTTTATGTATTAATATGTGAAGTCCACTAATGCTATGCATTTTTAAAATGCTTATAACAATTAAACTGAGTAGGGCCTGAGGCACTTGCTGCAGAAGGTCAAGGACTGCAGCCTTCAATATGCATTGTGGAGCAATATCAAGAAGACAAAGATTCTCACCACTAGGTCAGTTGGCAGCATTAGAATGGATGGTGAAGAGATTGAGATTGTTAACAGCTTCAATTTGCTTGGCTCCACAGTCAACACTCTTGCCCAGCAGCCAGGAAATTAAAAGACGTATTGTGATGGGAAAGTCTGCTGTTAGGGACCTCTCCAAAGTACTGAAGAGCAATGAGCAGTAATGTCACTCTGGAGACTAAGATGCCCCGATACAGTCCGTGGTCTTTGCAATCACTTGCTATGCGTCAGAGAGCTAGACAATGACTAGGGAGGAGAGGAGAATTGATGCCTTTGAGCTGTGGTGTTGGAGAAGAGTATATACCATGGACTGCTAAGAAAATGAACAGGTTCATCCTGGAGAAGGTTAACCAGGCTGCTTCTTAGAGGCAAGGATTCTGAAGCTTCATCTGGCATACTTTGGACATGTTGCAAGGAGAGACCAGTCCTTGGGGAAGGATGTCATGCTTGGGCGGGTGGAGGGACAGCACAGCAGGGGAAGACCCTCTATGAGGTGGATTGGTTCAGGGACTGGGGTAATGGGGGTAGATATGTCAGAGACAGTGAGATTGGCACAGGATAGAGAAGAGTTTAGGGCTGTTGTACTTAGGGTCGCTATGAGTTGCAGGCAACTTGACGGCACATAACAATTAAAAAAATTAATTAGACTAATAATTTTGTGAATTAAAATATAACCAAAGAGTTCATGTATTGATCACATGTTCTTCTTGCCAGTGTACTTTTGCTGTTTATTAGTGCGTCAACTGCATTTATCCCACTAAATGTTAAAGGGGGAAAACAAATCAAGTTGATTTATATCTACTTATGCATTTAGTTTAGCTTTTTTCTGATTCAAAATAACACTATTTCCTGCCTTTAAAACAAATTCATGTCTTAGAACTCTTAGAAAAAGGATTTTATGTTTTCTTTAAACAAGTAAAGAAATTTTTTGTTCCATAGACCAGTCTACTTTAGATGACATGGAGAAGTCTGTGAATGATGATATGAAACGGATCGTTCCATGGATTCAACAACTGAAGTAAGCTAATTTATTTATTTATTTCTTGATGTATTTGCTTCTTATCTTGATTAGTTGCGGTCTTTAAGATTTATGACATGAACCTTAAATGCCTTTCATACCTTAGCATATAAAAATCTTTTTTAATTGGTCCAAGTTGGCAGTAGCTTTTATCACATACTCCTAGAACAACTAGAGGCATGTAGGCTATGACGCTCAGTGTTTTAGTATTATGTTTTGGCCCACGTTGGCTAAACAAGCAAGGTTTAAATAGTTAATATACTTAATAATTTGTGTTTTGAGATTGTTATCTGAGAGTCCCAGCTAGCAGAAATATAAGCTTAAAACAAAGCTAAGCCCCAGAAAGCTTTAGCTTATCTAATATGTATCTGTTCTTAAACTCTATTTATTAAAAAAAAAGACCACTTGATTGCGACTTTATAGCAGTGTTTCACAAATGATCTGTGAGTGACTAGTTTATTCTAAAACTATATGGGACATTAATTTTTGTTATTCAGGGTTAACTTGTTATACATTTCATCCATTTTTAGCCTATAGTTTCATTGAATTAAATCTCTGTGTCCAAAGACAAGCTCTGTTGACTTAGTGATAATGTGTTGAGCTTCCAGCCCAAAGGCACATTGTTCAAAATCTGTCAGCTGCTCAACGGGAGAAAGATGTACAGTCTTAAACCCTTTGAAACCCCCTGGAGGGTCACTTCTAAGTTGGTTCTGGCTCAACAGTACATAACACCATCAACAATATGTGACCAGAATCCATTTTTACAATATTTAGAACATTCTCATTACCCCCAAAGATGCCCATTTACAATTAATTCTCAGTTAGTAATTCTCTTTAGTAATCTACTTTCCATGTCTAAAGATTTGCTTTTTTCTGAACATTTCATATGAGATCCTAAAATACATGGTCTTTTTCTGTTTTACTACTTTTACTCAGCAAAGTGTTTTTCGGTTTCATCCACATTACTATGTATCAGTTTTCTGTTTCTTTTTATTGCTGAGTAAAATTCTGCCTCTGTTTGTTTATTCATCAACTGACATTTGGATTGATTTTCTCTTTTTGGTTGTTATAAACAGAGCTATTATGAGCATTCTTCTGTGAGTTTATGTGTGAACTTTAGTTTTAATTTTTCCTTCTTGGTCATATACTAAATTTGTTACACATTTTTAAAGAAACTGTAGCTTATTTTCTAAACTGTGCCATTTTACAATCCCATCAGCAGTATGTAACAATTTCCTTTTCTCTGCATTCCTGATTATAACTGCCCTGCTGCTAATTGTTTTGTACTATTGAGTTAGAATCGACCCATAGTTAAACCTATGGTGGGTTTTCAGAGGCAGTTGGTTGATGGATTTGAACTGTGTGCCTTCAGGATTGCAGTGCAGTTTCTTACCAGTAAGTCACCAGAGCTCCCTATAACTGTCCTGTTGTTGTTGTTGTGTACCTTCAAGCCAGAACCGACCCATAGTTGACCCTCCCGTGGGTTTTCAGAGGCAGTTAATCATGTGGGAGGAGATTGTCCATCCTTCTTTTGCAGAGCACCTGGTGGATCCAAACTGTATGCTTTCATGATGGCAGTGAAGCTTCTTGTCAGTAGGCTACCAGAACTCTGGTGGCTCAGTAGACAAGTGTTTGATTGTCAGCCCGTAGGCCAGCAGCCCAACTCTATCAGCAGAGTGATGGGGGGAAATACTTAGTGATCTGCTGCCATAAAATTTACAGCTTAATAAACCCTATGGATCAGTGCCACTCTGTCATGTCATGTAGGATCTTAGTGACTCAGAAGTCAGTTCAGCAGCACACAGCCGTTGCACAGTGGGTATGGAGAGGTATCCATTTTCTTTTTTTTTCTATAATTATATTTTATTAATTTTCATAAACATTTACAGAGATTTTGGGCTTCCACTCATTCATTGTTGCACTATTCTCTCTACCCTCCTCCCAGTTTGTTCTTGTCCAAATGCCACAGTGCTTGTCAAAGCCAGTTCTGATTAATCTTCTTTGTCAGTGTGTCCTTTGCCATTCCCTATCACTCCTCCCTGAGAGAGACTTCACCCTGAGTCATAAGGAAAAGGGGATGGCGTATTCTCTTAGCTACTTCCTGCTGAAAAGGGACGCTGTGGGTTTCAGGGTGAAGATCTTCTCTCACTACTCTAAAGGGCCCCTTTGGCAGTAGGAAACACATAGACTATTATGGAGATTGATTTTGGAATTTAGATGCACTCTTCTTGATTGTGCTTGGCCGTACATGTTCATATCCTTGAAGATGTATCATGGGGGTGTTGCAACCTAGAAGACACAAATTTGACTAACAAGTTATAAGTACATGAGTCCAAAAATTTCTTAATGACGTTGATCATCTTTTCATGTGATTAATTTTTGATAGTAGGCCATAAAACAAATTCTAGGGGAAAACAAACATGTAGTATGTAAGTCCCAATTTGTTCATTACTATTACTAGAATTAATAGACAAAATTATACCTTGGTATAATCAGAATAAGTGTTGTTGTTGTTATGTGCCGTCGAGTCGCCTGCGACTCATAGCGACCCTATGTACAACAGCCCTAAACTCCGCTCTGTCCTGTGCCAATCGCACTGTCTTCATTGAGAATATTGTTGTTGTTGTTGTTGCTATGTGCCGTCGAGTTGTTTGCCACTCATAGGAACCCTATGTCCAGCAGCCCTAGACCCTACTCTATCCTGTGCCAATTGCACTGCCTCTGACACACCCATCCTGATTACCCCAGTCACTGAATCAATCCATCTCATAGAGGGTCTTCCTCTCTTGCACCATCCCTCCACCCTCCCAAGCACGATGTCCCTCTCCAAGAACCTGTCCCTCCTTGCAACATGCCCAGAGTATGTCAGACGAAGCCCCAGAATCCTTGCCTCCAAGGAGTAGCCTGGTTTAATCCTCTCCAGGATGAATCTGTTTTCTTGGCAGTCCATGGTACACTCAATACTCTTTTCCAGCACCACAGCTCAAAGGCATCAATTCTCCTTCTGTCCTCCGTAGTCATTGTCCAACTCTCTGATGCATAACAAGTGATTGCAAAGACCATGGCCTGTATCAGGCGCACCTTAGTCTCCAGAGAGACACCGTTGCTCTTGAGTACTTTAGAGAGGTCATTAACAGCAGACTTTCCCATTGCGATACGCTTTTTGATTTCCTGACTGCTGGTGCCAAGAGTGTTGACTGTGGAGCCGAGCAAACCGAAGCTGTGAACAATCTCAATCTCTTCGTCATCCATCCTGATGCTACCAATTTGTCCAGTGGTGAGAATCTTTGTCTTCTTGACATTGAGCCTCAGTCCATACTGAAGGCTGCAGTCCTTGACCCTCTGCAGCAAGTGCATGAGGTCCTTGGTTTCAGCATGCAGGGTTGTGTCATCTGCATAATGCAGATTGTTAATAGATCTTCCACCAATCCTGATGCCACACTTCTCATAGAGCCCAGCCTCCCAGATAATCTGCTCTGCTTACAGGTTGAAAAGGTATGGAGATAGGACACATCCCTGGTGCACACCCTTCCCAGTTTTGAACCATGCAGTGTTACCCTGCTCTGTTCTGACTGCTGCCTCTTGGTCTAAGTATAGGTTTCGCATTAGCATGATTAAATGTTCTGGGATTCCCATTCTTCTCAGAGTCAGCCACAGTTTGTTATGATCCACACAGTCAAACACCTTTGCATAGAATATGTAGATAATTAATAGTTAACAAAAAGTTGGTCTTATATTTCTTAGTCTACAGCATCATAAAACAAAGCCAAAAGTCAAGAAGAGGTAGTAATTCCACATAGGCTTTGAAAAGAATATCTTATATATCAATATTTAAAAATTTTTTTGTGACAGATGAGCGTGCTTCTTTCTTGTTATAATTTGGCCAGTCTAGATGGGAGTGATGTTGATGCTAATTAGGAAATTTTACACATTATGCACACATACAGTTTGAAATGTGTATCTTGACTGTTTCCATGTTTTTCTTTTAATAATATGCATAGTAGATAATGATTTCTTAGTATGTTGATGTGACTGGAGATAGTAATTTTAATGCAATTTTAGAAACACTAGAATATTTTAAAATATTAAACAAATTGAAGCAAGTGATAGTATATTTTAAAATTTTATCTTTATTCTTTTATCAGTAGTAGCCAGATCCAACAATTTATAAAGATCATGGTTTGATTTGGTTTTCAATGAGGAAAAAAAGTATTTCCAGATCTTATATACTTTTGAGTAATAATTGGCAAATTACCATTAAAATGTTGTATATTATAGTATTATTTTAATACACATAACTAGTACACAGTTTGCACAACATGGGACTTCCCTACTCCAATCTAGTTTTCAGCTGAACTTGATCATGAACTTGGATATTGTGGTATTATTTTGTTGTGAAATGTTTCCATATCCATGTTCTTGTTTTCTGTGGTTACCTCATTGTGGATCTGTGAGAGTCTATAAACCAGTCACTTCATCTCTTTTTTACATATTACATAGTTTGGTGGCCTCAAGCATAGACAATTAGGTAAAGAGAATGAGAAGAGGAAGTACCAAAATTAAAAGCATCAGCGTGAAATCTGGCCACTTAAAGAATGGAGGGGGAGAAGGTAATGAATACTTCTGACACTTCTGAGGTATACCATAGGCATTGTACACATACCCAGTATAAAACTGCAGCAAGTGTGATGCATGGATTCAATTTATTATAGGAACAGGCAGAATATATGTTATCACTGAGAACATTTCTTAGCAGTAAAGTATAATGCTAGGTATCAGACTTTACCTAGTATTTTCTGATAAACATTTCAACAAGATAGTAATATATTTTCATTAGAGTTAGAAACTGCACAGTTGTAGGAGAATTAGTATTTAGGAAATATAAATATATTGATACCAGAAAATGGAGATGGTGAAACCTAGTTTCTCCTTGGAGGCTAGGATATTGAAGCTCTGTCTCACATACTTTGGGCTTGTGGCCAGAAGGGATCAAGTCCTTGGAGAAGGATGCCATGCTTAGAAGGGTGGAGGGACAGCACAGGAGAGGAATACTCTGGATGAGATGAATTGATACAGTAACTGTGGCAATAGGGATAAGTGTGTTGGAGTCAGACTGGCTTAGGACAGGGCAGGCTTCAGAACTATTGTACATAGGGTAGTTATGAGTTGCAGGCGACTCATAACAACAACAAGAAAATGAGTTACTTCTATACTTTGTTTATTGTTGTTAATCTTGATTTATAAACACTTCAGGCACTTTATAAAGAATGCAGAGATTGGTTTGTGCTGTCTTTAAGCCATAGGAAATCTAATGTTTCCTATAATAATTTGATAGCATATCTCAGCCTTATTGTTATTCAGTTCTTCTTATTAGTAGTCACACTACAATTTAAATGTCTTATATGTAACAACAACTAACAGTTTTACTACAGAACTACGGAGAAATGATTCATTATTATGGTCTTAATAGTTGCTGTTAAGTCAGTTTCAAGTCATGGTGACTCCATGTCTGGAGAGTAGACTGCTCCTTAGAGTTCTCAGATTCCCAGGCCTGTGATCTCAGGTGTCTCTGGGTGTGTTCAAACTGCCAACCTTTTGGACAGTAGTTGATTGCTTTACCATAGGGTCACCCAGGGAGCCTTTCACTAATTCATTTAAATGTTAATTGGTCTTTTAGAAGCTATTTCTAAATCTTATTAGTATCTTTTTAACAATTTTTTTCCGTTAATACTTTTTTTTAGTATACAATTAATCTTTAAAGTGTGATTTTTATTTTGTAAATTTTCTCTTTTAAATTAAGGTTTTGGCTTGGACAACAACGTTGCAAACAATCTATAAAACACCTGCCTACAATATGCAGTGAAACATTGCAGCTTTCCAATTACTCAGCTAATCCTATTGGAAACCTTTCTAAGAATAAGCTGTTTATTAAACTTACCCGTCTTCCACAATACTACATTGTAAGTATGCAGTGGGATGATTTGGGCTATCAAGTGCAGTAATTCTATTATATCCTGAACAATTTATTGTTTAGCTTACAAATGCCTTTTATTGAATATTTTGCTCTCATGGAGTAATTCTCTATCCAGGATTAGGGATGGAGGAGAGCGATATTCACATTATCATACAGGTTTGGGAACTGTAAAATACACCTCTATTCCATGCCCTATGATTTTTCCTATTGTTGGGCCTGGTTTCCCACTTGAATGAGGCATCTCCTCTATAGGAATAAAAAAATTAAAAGTAACTACCGTGAAGATTTGATGTCAGATAAACTTGTTTAGTTTTATTTGAATCCTAACATGGATAATACCATCTTTTAAATATGGTTTGGCTGAAGTAGAACTTTATTTTCTCCTCCTTGTCTGATTTAAAGCAGATTCCATTTTATTGATTTCATTGTGTACTTTTTAAAAAAAATTTTTATTATTAATTTCAATGAAAATTTACAGAGACTTTGGATTTCCATTCATTCATTGTTGTACTTTCTCCCTGCCCCCCCCACCCCAGTACACTCTTCTCTTTGAAAAGTAAAAGAAAAATTCTTTCATTGTTTTACAGTCCCTCCCCCCTAGGTCCACTCCATTATGCAACCTTCGTTCTGGACTCCTGTCATGACAAAAATACCTAATCACATGTCCCTTTTAAACAGTTTTCTCCCTCATCTGTTTCAATGCTGTATACATTATTTATCCCATCTTTCTCAGTTTCCCCCCAAACCTGATGTCAGTCCTGTTTTACAACAGTGGCACTATACAGTATTTGTCCTTTTGTGACTGAGATACTTCACTCAGCATAGTGTCCTCCAGGATCACCTATTTTGAATAATATTGCATGAGTTCCTTGTTTTTCAGTGCAGCATAGCATTCCATTGTGTGAATATACCACAGCTTCTCTATCCATTCATTTGTTGATATTGTTTCCAACTCCTTGCTATTGTGAACAAAGCCTCGATAAGCATGGGTGTGCATATATCTGGTTGGGTGGCAGTTATGGTCTCTTTAGGGTATATTCCCAGCAGTGGGATTGTTAGGTCAGATGGTATTTCTGTTTGCAACTTTTTGAGAAAGTGCCACACTGCCTTCCACAATGGTTGTACCATTTTACACTCCCACCAACAGTGAAAAAGGCTTCCAGTTTCTCTACAATCTTGCCAGCATTTGTTGCTTGCTCTTCTATTAAATTTTGCTATTCTTACAATATCTCATAGCTTTTTTGATTTGCATCTCTCTTAGAGCTAGGGATTTTGAACATTTCTTCATGTGCTTTTTGGCCATCTGAATGTCTTCTTTGGTGAAGTGTCTGTTCATATCCTGTGCCCATTTTTCAATTGGATTATTTACCTTTATCTTATTGTGGTGCTCAAATATTTTATAAATTTTAGATATAAGTCCTTTATCTGACATGTCATTACCAAAACCTTTTTCCCAGTCTGTGGCTTCTCTTTTTTACCTTGTTGGAGAAGTTTTTGTATGTGCATAGGGATTTGATTCTTAGAAGGCCCCATTCATCTATTTATCTTCTCCTGGTTGTAGATCATTGTGTACTTTTTAAAACACAATATGATCCTTTCTCTTATCTTTCTTTTTCCAGTTCATTTCTTTGAGATCTTTCAGTTGATAAAAGTGGTAGAAATTTGAAGTATAAACTTGACCTAATTATATTTTCCTGCTTATGGAAAATTCTGTGTGTACCAAGTAGATATTTTTGGCTAAAAACCAACAGTGTTTGAAAATTTTAGTTCTGGATTATTAAGAGTGAAGTTTTTAAAGCTTTGAACTATACTTTTAAAAGCTGCTATTTTAGGATGATACCCCTTATATCCTGACATAAATTAGGTTACCTGTGTAGATGTGAATTTCAAAACACGATTTGGCACTTGTGAAATGATATATAGGATGCATGTATAATAACCAAAGATCTGTGGGTATGCAAAGATCACATCTATTCAATTTTATGCAAATGAAAAAAGTTGTTATAATTTATTACTTTCTAATATTAATTGTTGTTGTTTTGTGACATTGAGTTGAAACTGACAGCTATGAAGCTGATCGTCAAGAGTATTTCAGAGGCTGTAAATCACATGGGAGGAGATTGTCCATCTTTCTCTTTTGGAGCAGCTGATGAATTTAAACTATATGTCTTTGGGTTGGCAGCACAGCTCCTTATCCACTAGGATGCCAGAATTAGAATCAACAAAAGCCAGGCTTTAGTTTTGATAGCCAGTGATTGGCACAGCTTAAAAAAAAAGAAATGTATATTACTCCTCATCCTCTTGATTTCTCATTTAGGGGTGGGTACATTGAAAGAAATGAAAAACATTATTGCCATTGTCATTTAAAAGTAGATCTTCCTTTAAATTTTGGGACATCTTGACCATTTTACTCTTTTTTTAAAAAATCACCTTTATTGAAATATAATTTACATATAGTAAAAACCCAGCCATTTTTGGTACATTCTTTTAGATGAGCACTTCATTTGTGTAATTTCCATCTGTCATTTACCCACCCCCTCAAGTTCCCTCATTCTATCCTTCTATAATCAAACTCTCTCCCCACCTTCAACTGATAGCTTGTTTTCTCTTTCTTTAGTTTGCCCTTTTCCAGAATGTCATATAAATGGAATTGTGCAGTATGTAGCCTTTGAGTCTGGCTTCTTTCACTTAGCTTGATAAAATGAACTTAAAGATTCATCCATATTGGTTTATGTAAAAAAGAATGTTCATTTCTTTTTATTGCTGAGGAGTATTCCATTGTATGAATGTATCCCAGTTTATCCATTTACCCATTGAAGGGCATCCAGATTGTTACCAGCTTGGAACAATTATTAACAAAATTGCCATAATCATATGCATACAGAATTTCATATGAATGTAACTTTTCATTTCTTTTGAGATAAGAACTTGGAGTGGGTTTGTTGTATCATCTGGTAGGTTTAACTTTCTAAGACGCCATCCAAGTGTTTTCCAAAGTAGCGGTACCATTTTATATTCCTAGCACTTAGTATTCTCAGGTTATTTTCACTTTTTATGTTAGCCATTCTGATAGGGTGTCTAGCAGAGTCTTGCTGTGTTCTGAATTTGCACTGCTCTAATGATGAATGATGTTTTTGTGTGTTTATCCTCCATCTGTATATATTCTTTGGCAAAGTGTTCATTTTATTTTTGATTCTTTAGTTTTTCAGGTGCATCATTGTGATGCTTAGGTGTTGGACAAACAATTTCAAGTGTGGTGGATGGGAGGAAAGAGAGACAGGGAGAGGAAAGAATGTGTTAGTCAAGAGCCGTTTATTATCCCATTTATGTCTGTCACTAAACTATGAAGGGGACATTTGTTATGTTTTGGCTAGACTTTGAAGATAGTAGTAAGCTGTTATATATAGTAGGTAAGAATATGGTCTCTGGAACCAAACTTCTGTGACCTTGGGCAAATAACCTTAGTTTCTTCAGTAAAATGAATATAAATGATACCTACTTCACAGGATTAGTAGGATAAAATGTTTTAATTCATGTATTTAGGACAATGCTCGGCATTATTATTCTTACAGGGACCACAGTTTTCAATGGGTAAAAATCGGGATTGGTTTTTGTATTTTCCAAATATGAAAAATAATGGTCATTTTTCTCTGCCATGAAATTTTTTAAGGACTTACTAGTGGTTAATGAGAACAGCAAGGCAGTTTAAAACTTGAGAAAATCTATACTTAATGGACTTAGGTATAAACTATTTTCCGTTTACAAGCTAAAATATTAATATTTGTAATATCTGATGCTAATAATTTAAAGTGCTCCATTTCCCCTAGGTTTTGGTTGCTTTAAGAAGCATAGAGTGCTGTGGTTATGTACTCCACTACTAACCAAAAGGCCAGCAGTTAAAACACAGTAACTGTTCCATGGGAACAGAACCTGGTGATCTGCTCTTTAAAGATTATACAGTAAAGTGTAGAATGATTAATGGAAGTCAGAATTACAGGAAGGATGTGGGAAAAATGTGACTAGTACATTGAAGCTGTTGAAATTAATTTTATAGAACAAAATGTATATGAATGGTTAAATGAAAAAGAATTTGCAAGCTTTCATTCAAATCACAATTTAAAAGTTTTTTTTTAAAAAAAGAAAAGGATTACAGCCTAGGAAACCTTATGGGGCATTTCCCTCTCTCACTTACTGCTCTTGAGCTTGTTTGACTCCACTGCCATTGCAGAGCTGAATAGGTCTTGTAAAATACTATGAGGCTGTAAATCTCAATGGGAGGAGATGGCCCATCTTCTCCTGTGGAGCCACTGGTGTATTTGAACGACCAGAGACATGTGGTCAGCAGCACCACAGGCTGTGGACTCTGCCATTAGGAATTTCTACTCGTATCATTTTAGGGTTGCTTGTGAGTTGAACCCCATTTAATGCCCCAAACAATAACAACATAGTTGTCTTTGCTTTTATATTCAGCATATATTTATATTTCCTCTGAGTTTCTCTGATTTGGACCTTTTTAGGTTGTGGAGATGTTAGAGGTTCCTAATAAACCCACACAGCTGGCATACAAGTACTACTTCCTGTCTGTGAACAGTACAGATCGTGATGACAGCCCTGCCAAAGCACTCGTGCTCCAGCAGTTCAAGGAAAACATCCAGGATGTTGTTGCACGTACAAAAGCTGGAAAACACCTGAGAACTGGTGCCAAGCGTAAGGTACGTTCACATATAGAAATGATCACAGAATTTATGTTCATTAAATTAACTTTCTTGGCTTCATTAGCAGTTTTCAATATTGGCAATAATTAGAGTTTGTAAAAGACTGGGCAACAATAAGGCTTACATAACAAAATTGTCTTCATTTTCTTTAATATGTTTCTCTTTTTATATAATTAGAATAGAACCTGTTAAACACACAGTAAAAAGAAAAACCCACTGCTGTCAAGCTGATACTTACTCATGGTGACCCTGCATTGGGTTTCCAAGGCTGTAAATCTTTATGGAAAGAGATTACGTATCTTTCTCCTTCTAAGTGGCTAGACTAGTGGATTCGCACCACCAACCTTTTTCTTCTTGGTGAGAAAAATCTATTTTTAGAATTAGCCAGCTGGACTCAGTTTAGATGATCCCAATTTTGTTGGCAACACCCAAGGCATCACAGTCAGGAGCAGTTTGAACATAGGGCTTCTTCTCTCCATCAGGCTTAATCAGAGTGCTGACTTTAGCCTCATCACTGTCGTAGAGCTTCTTTACAGCTTGTTTAATTTGGTGCTTGTTGGCCTTTACATCCACAATGAACACAAGTGTGTTGCTATCTTCTATCTTTTTCATGGCTGACTCAGTGGTCAGGGGAAGCTTGATGATGGCATAGTGGTCAAGCTTGTTTCTCCTGGGGGTGCTCTTCCGGGGGTATTTGGGCTGCCTTTGGAGTCTCAGCATCTTAGGCCGCCGGAAGGTGGGTGACGTATGGAGCTTCTCTTTTTGTGGCTGTGGATGCCCTTCAAGACTGCCTTCTTGGCCATTAATGTCTTTGCTTTGGCTTCAGTTTTGGGAGGGGCAGGGGCTTCCTTCTTCACTTTCAGCATCATCTTTATAGAAAGATTACCAACCTTTTTGTTATCTGCCTAACACATAACACACTACTGCTGAATTACCAGTGGTTAGCCCAGTGTTGACTCAGTAAGTAGTTTATTGAATTAATACTACTTTTGTTTGGTTGACCCTGAACATTGTTAACCACAGTTTAACTGCCTTAAGTAAATGTAACTTTTTAAAAACTCACTTTTGTTCATTGCTTAAATCCTAGTTGTCTGGTGATCCATGTCCAGTAGAACCCAAGAAAACCAAACGATCAGGAGAAGTGTGTGCCTTCAATAAAGTTCTAGCTCACTTTGTTGCTATGTGTGATACAAATATGCCATTTGTTGGACTTCGGTTGGAGGTAACTGTTTTTTAAAAGCATTTTGAGTATTCTACATGAGAGTGGTTTTTCAAATACATTGCTAAAGCTACATGGATTTTCATTAAGAGAACAAGAATTGTAATCCTTTACCATGGCTTAAAATTATTTCGTCTGTATGAATTAAGATTCTGGGCCTTTTGTTCTTTATGGGAATGGAAACAAAATTCTCCCAATTAAAAAATACAAAAGCTTCTCAGAATTAATATCTGATTTGTATACTTTTTATAGGAGTATTAGTTAAACCTTTAGATATTATTAGCTATGCTTCCTATCTACTTGATTTGGTCCCTAGACTTTTTCCCATTATGTCATTTAGATTGCTTAAATAAATGTTACTAGTTGTGCAGTGAAAAGAGAAGATACATAGTATCTAAGTTTCTGAGGTGATAAATCCTTGTGGGAGGAAACTGCCTCTTTTACTGTCACAGAGTGGTGGATTCAAGCTTTCAGTAGTGCCTAGGGTCAGTGGAATGCATTTGTTTCCTGTCTCCCTGCATTTTCACTCACTCTTTACCAGTCATAGGCTAGAATTCCCAAAATTGTACATCTTTTTAGTACTCATATAGACTGCATGTTTGTCCCCTCTGCCTTGCTTCTCTGTATTCCTGTATCTGTTTCTCAAATAGAGCACTTAAGAGCATTCCATGGTCCTCTGTTTAACTCAGTCAAGCTCTTAAAAACATAACTACTTCTTTCAGTAAAAATTTTAGCTGTTATAGACAAAAGCAAACACAGTTTCTGTTTAAAATAATTTGTACTGAGATGTAACTAGTCTTTCCAGAGATATTTCTTTCATTCATAGAGTCACTCACTCAAAATCACTTCTGGCAAGTCACTTCTGACTTACCAGGTTTCCCAGGTGGTGAATCTGAATGGAAGGATCCTACTCATCTTTTTCCTGCAGAGCTGTTGGTGTATGGTGTATTTGTACTGCCAGCGTTGTATGGTGTTTTGGTTACCAGGAGAGTACACTATGGACTATGCCCCCAGCATTTCTCAATTCATAGAATGTTGTTACATTCCAATGACTTGGGGCTGACCCTCCAGCAGGTTTTCAGAGACAGTACTATCACATAGGAGTAGATCAACCATATTTCTGCCATGGAGCAACTGGCAAATTTGAACTGCCTGCATTTGGATTAGCAGTACAACTCCTTGCCCATCAGAGCTCCCTGTTCATATAGTAGGAACATTTTAAAGCTCTCTCACACTGTTTTTGAGCTTGGGCCTAAGTAGGCTGCTGACTTGTTTGGTCAGCAGCTATTTTGCTAAACTTCTGCCCTTTTCAGGTTAATAGAGCAAAATCATTCACGTAGCTATCTTCTAATTCTGGAACAAAGAAGTTATAAATAATCTGTTATGGAATATCTGGAAACAATTAGTGAAGGCAAGCACTTTTCATTGGTCGGGCAAGTGGATTTCTGCCATACCCTAGTAACCTGGAGTTGTGTGAACAATGAAGTTGTGTGGACAGTGTTTTAGGCACTATCCTTGCATTAATCTTTTTATGTCATTTTCAGAACTGGGTAAATGCATAATGCATGCACTGGAAAGCTTTTTTTTTTTTCTTAGATTTCACACAGAAAATAATTTTATTTGTTAAAAATAGAAATATATTTCAGAGTTGTTATGAACTAGAATATGCTGTTATAATTAGAAATGAGATACAACTATGATTCAAAATTATGGTAAACAGGCATAATGGTTTAAAAGCTATACCCATAAAGTAATATTCTTTATAACTTCTCCATTTGGAAATAAAAAAGCCTTGTTAGCATAGTGGTCAATGGATTTGACTACTAGTCAAAAGGTTTGAACCCACCAGCTCTTCCATGGGATAAAGATGAGACAGTCTGCTTCCCTAAAGATTCACAACCTTGAATACTGTATGGGCAGTGCTACTCTATCTTATAAGATTACTGTAAGTTGAGATCTACTCAGTGGCAATCCTTTTGTTTGGGCTTTTTGGCTTGTTTGTTTTATTTTCATTTGGATGACCAATCATTCAAATTTTGAAGCTTTGCCATCTGTGGATGTGGTGGGTTTTTTGTTTGTTTGTTTTCTTTTCACAAGGAGAGAGTAGGGTCGAGGGCAGTTTTGAGCTTCAATGCAATGGATTTACTTTCTTGGGAAAATAAAGGATGAGGATACAGTTTATACCTAATGCATATACTTTGGAGAAGAACAGCTAGCATGAGAACCAATGTCTTATCACTGCCATTGTGTCAGTTCTGATTCATAGCAACACTTCATTGAGTGTCTGAGACTGTAAATTACAAGAGGAAGGGAATGCCCAACTTTCTTCTGGGAAGCAAGTGGTGTATTTGAACCACCAGAGACACGCAACCTTTGGATTAGTAGCATAACTCATTAAGGACTATACTGACAGAACTCTATAAATTCTGAGAATAGAGACAATAATACTTAAAAAGGGTAGCTTCTTTTATAAAATTTATGATCTAATATAAATATGTATTCCTCTTTCCAGTTGTCCAATTTGGAGATCCCACATCAAGGAGTACAAATGGAAGGTGATGGCTTCAGTCATGTAATCCGCTTATTAAAGTAAGCACCTATCATCTGTCTCATTTGATGGTATACCTTATAGTCACACTGCCCGAGGGCTGCCTCTCTCCTTCCATGAGGCAGCATAAAGTAAAGTTCAGAACCTGTGGATATCCTGGACTTACACATAGAATTACTAAAGTCTGGACAGGATTCTGTTTAGCCTGTGGAGATCCACTTATCTGAGGATGGCTTTCCCCCCCTGTATTTCTCTCAGTCCACTGTGTGTCAAGGTAAAATTCTGTTAGGGCCTTTTCAGATGCTGTGGGTTCATAAAGCAATGGGACTTGCCCTTTCAGAAATCCTGAAGAGTTCCCTGAAGGAGAGATCAAGAGTTAACCAGAGGAACGTAGGGTTAGGGTAGAAGTGTGAGGCCATGGCATGAAGGGATACTACTGCATCTGAGCAAACTGGTTTCCTGAAATGAAAAGAAGTTTAGCATGGTAGGAGGTAGGAGAGATGTAATAAGAAAAGGATTTTGCAGGATTTAAGTGCTCTTATGGAATTTGGTATTTTTCTTAAAAACAGTAAAAAGTCATGAGATGATTTTAAGCAGGAATTTGACATTGAATTTATGTTTTTGAAAGCTCATTCAAATAGTAATATGGAGAATGAATTAGAACAAGACAAGAGTAAAGTAGTGAAACCAGTTGCCAAAATGTTTCATGGTGGTGATGTTTGTAGGTTGGATGAGGGTGATGTTCCATAAGAACTTGGACAATGACACATTCAAAGGTTGGTGAATTAATGTTGAGGTGAGCAGAAGGGAATGTGACAAAGGTGACTCTTAGTTTTTCATTCTTTTTAATTATTATTTTATTATTTTTTGTTTGTGTACTGTCAGATCAGATCTGGAAGAGATTGCCCCACCTTCTCCAGCAGAACCTTTGGTGGATTTGAACTGCATACCTCTGGGATTATAGTGCAGCTTCTTACCACTAGGCCACCAGAGCTCCCTAGACTCTTAGCTTTAATCTTGGGCAGATGGTTGAATATTGGTAGTATTTTCCAACACAGAAGATGATGTGACTTTGAAGGGGCTTTGGTAAATTGAGGCTGTAGGGATGTGTTTCAAGTTCAGATAACAGTTTTAGATAAAGGCATCACTATGGTGATGGTAATTGAGCTAGGGTAGTAGATTAGATAAGAGGAAAGTTTTTACAAAAGCAGATGGAGAGCTTGGTTCTAAATGGTTAGAGGACAAGGATCCTAAGGGTATTTAAAAGTAATACTAATGCAGTGCATGTGGTTTTTAAAGTGATCCCAGTGTGAACTATTGCAAAGCTAGAGAGCTATTTGTTTTCCTTTTTTGTATGTTTTATTAGATGTTGCTTATAAAGTTGTATAAACAAATTTTATTTGTTGAATTCCACTATCTGCTAAGAGGAAGCACCTCTGCAACTTGAGCAGAGGGTTTTAACTTGTGTTATTTGGGAATTAGTTTGTTTTTCTTGAGGATGGGAAGGATAAGTTCTGACTCCCTGCTGAGGAGCTAGGAGGAAGTGTTTGTGTATGCACACATACATGCATGTATATATGGACATGTACACATGTTCTTGAGGCTTGTATGCCCTTGTACTTGCTTTAGATAAAGAATTAGTACTAAAGGTTCCCCTTCTTGACTGGCTAATCTTAACACCAGACCTACAAAAAGTCTTCAGGGTGAACGAGCCGATTGCATAATGGGAATTGGTGGGAAAATCAGTGTTCCGTTTCTTGTACTCAAGAGAACATATGAATAGTACTGTATAAGAGAAAGCACTTTCTTTTACTTAGCTTAACTGTACAGCAATTTTTTTTTCTTTTTTTATTAATTTTAATGAAACTTTACAGAGACTTAGGGTTTCCAGTCCTTCATTGTTGCACTTTTCTCCCTGCCCACCCCCTCCACCCCCAATACACTCTTCTCCTTGAAAAGGAAAACTCTTTCATTGTTATGCGTCCCTCCTCTCAAGTCCACTCCACTGTGCAGCCTTCATTCTGGACTCCTATCATGACAATAATACCCAATCATATGTCCCTTTAAACAGTTCTCTCCCTCATCTGTTCAGTGCAGTATATATTATTCCTCCCCTCCTTCTCTCTCTTCTCTCAACCCTGATGTCAGTCCCATTTTACAACAGTGGACCGATGCAATATTTGTCCTTTTTGTGACTGAGATATTTCACTCAGCATAATGTCCTCCAGGGCCATCCATTTTGAATACTATTTCATGAGTTCCCTGTTTTTCAATGCTGCATAGTATTCCATTGTGTAAATATACCAGAGCTTCTCTATCCATTCATTTGTTGATGGGCACTTAGGTTGTTTCCAACTCTTTGCTATTGTGAACAAAGCCACAATAAACACGAGTTTACATATATCTGCTTGGATGTCAGTTATGGTTTCTTTAGAGTAAATTCCCAGTAGTGGAATTGCTAGGTCAAATTGTATTTCTATTTCCAACTCTTTGAGAAAGCGCCATACAGCCTTCCATAGTGGTTGCACCACTTTACACTTCCACCAACAGTGAATAAGGGTTCCATTTTCTCCACAGCCTTGCCAGCATTTGTTGTTGACTGTTCTGTTAAATTTTGCTATTCTTACTGGGGTGACATGATATCTCCTTGAGATGGTATCTCATAGTTGTTTTGATTTGCATCTCTCTCAAAGCTAAGGATTTTGAACATTTTGGCTGGTGTCAGTTTAGGTAGGTTGTAAATTTCTAAATATTTGTCCATTTCCTCTAGATTTTCTTATTTGTTTGAATATAATTTTTCATAATATTCCAGTGTTAGCCTTTTTATTTTAGTTAATTCTGTTGTGACATTGCTCATTTCATCTCTTATTCTGATTGTGTCTTTTCCTTCTTTTTCTTTGTTAGTTTTGTTAATGGTTTGTCCATTTTGTTTACCTTTTCAAAGAACCAACTCCTAATTTTGTTAAGGGTTTCAATTGTTTTTTGGTTTTCTATTTCATTTCTTTCTGCTTTAATTTTTATAATTTCAGGTTTTTTAGAGGATGTCAGGTTTTCTTGCTGTTCTTTTTAAGTTTGTTGGAGATGTTGAGTTAGAGAATCAATGGTCATTTTTTTCCCTGCCTTTTGATATGTTTGCTTATTGCTATAAATTGACCCCTGATTACTGCTTTGGCTGTTTCCAGAGGTTTTGGTAAGTGGTCTTTTCATTGTCATTTGTTTCAAGAAACTTTCATTTCATTTTTTATTTCTTCTAGTACCTACTCATGTTCAAGCAGAGTGTTGTTCAGCTTCCAAATATATGGGGTTTTTTTCTCCTTTATTGTCTTGTTATTATTTTCCAATTTTATAGCATTGTGGTCTGAGAAAATGCTTTGTATTAGTTCTGTGTTTTTTAATTTATTGATGCTTGCCTCATAACCTAAAATGTGATCTATTCTGGAGAATGTTCCATGCACATTGGAGAAGAAGGTATATTGTGTTTTGGGGGGGGGGTGCATTAGCCTAAAAATATCTATGAGGTCGAGTCTGTTTATTGTGTGGTTTAATTCTTGAGCATCTTTGTTGAGTTTTTTTCTGGTAGTTCTGTCTTTTCTTGAGAGAGGAGTGTATTGAAGTCTCCAACTACTATAGTAGTGTTCTCAATTTCTTTTTTCAGTTTTCTTAAATGTTTGTTTTATATATTTTGCAGGTCTTTCTTTTGGTGCATAGATATTTATTATTGTTATGTCCTCTTGTTCTTTTGACCCCTTAAGCATTATATAGTGACCTTCCTTGTCCTTTGTGATTGTTTTTGCAGTGAAATTTATTTTATCTGTGATTAATATCGTTACTCTTGCATTTTTCTGGTTGCCATTTGCTTGGTATATTTTTTTCCCATCTTTTTTTTTTTTTTTTTTTTTTTTCTTTCTTTATCTTCATTTATCAGGTGTGTCACTTATAGACAGTTTATTGATGGATTTTGGGTATTTATCCAATCTGCAACTCTTCTTCTCTTCAGTGGTGCATCCAAACCGTTCACATTCATTGTGATTATTGAATGGCAGGGTTTTATTGTGATCTTTTTGTTGAGTTCTTTTTTGTTGTTGCTAGTTACTTTGGTCCATGCTGCTTTCTGTGGTACCTCTGTAAGAAGGACATTTCTCAGTGTTTCCTGCAATGCCGGTCTTGTTTTTACAAACTCCTTTTCGTTCTGTTTTTCTGGGAATATCTTGATCTGTCCTTCATATTTGATGGATAATTTTTCTGGGTACAGTATTCTTGGTTGACAATTGTGTTCTTTGAGTGTTTAATATATGTCCTGCCACTCTCTTCTTGATCACATGGTTTCTGCTGAGAATTCGGCACCTAATCTTATCTGCTCTCCCTTATAAGTTACTCTTTGTTTCTCCCTCACTGCTTTCAGGATTCTCTCCTTATCTTTGGTTCTGGCAAATTTAACTATGATATGCCTTGGTGTTTTTCTTTTGGGGTCTATTTTATATGGTGTTTGCTTAGCTTCCTGAATATATATTCTCTCATTCTTCATTATGCCTGGAAATTTTCCACAACTTTTTCAGTGCCTTTACTTGCTTCTTCCTGTTCTGAGATTCCAGTGATGCACATGTTATTTCTCTTGATGGTGTCCTACATTATTCTTAGGTTTTTTCTTTTTCCTTCCCTTTTGATTCTGCTTTTTACTTTAGCATATCAGTGGTGACAATTCTATCTTCTATTTCACTAGTTCTGTGTTCCTTCTCTTCAACTCTGCTCATGTGTCCCTCCATCATGTTGACAGCATCTGAAATATTGGATGTCATATTTTAGTTCGTGGTTTCTTGTTTTTCAGTGCTGTTAATGTCTTGCTTGTTTTATCTGCATTGCTCTGGATTGTTTGGGGTGGGGGGTTGGCTCCTGCTGGTTTTTGTTTGTAGGATCCTGTAATTCTTCAAGTTTGTCTTTCATCCATTGAAAATATTCAACCATTTCTCTTTTAAATTCTGTGTCAGAAAGTTCCATTGGACTTTCTGGCTTTAGGAAATCCATTGATATTGTGTCACTTTCTGGGGATGGCATCTTACTTTGCACTTGTGTATTGTGTGGGATAGCTTGCTTTCTTCAAGATGTTGATAGGTTCTTGATCTGAAGACAGTGCTCTAGAAGTCAGTTGGGCTGCTACCGCACTTGTGTTTTTCTCTGAACTTATGACTCAAGGGAAAGTTCAGTCCAGAGCCTCTGAGAGCAGCTTCTTGTAGGTAAGTCAGATCAAGGTGCTCCGGATTAAAGGCAAGTTGATGGACTGGATGTGTGGGCACCAGTGTGGAGCCGAATAGGGATGGGGCAGGCATACGGGGTGGGGCGACCACAGGGGCTGGTCAACCAGTTACAGGACCTCACTGAGACCTCACCTGTCCAAGTGTGCTCACAATTGGGGTAGGGACTCAAATTTCAGCTGTCTGTCTCCCACTCAGTGGCTCTCACTCAGCGATCTTTGCCCAGCATCCCATACCCAGGTGCCCTTGCTCAGTGACCCCTGTCCCAGCAGGGCCCTGGGTCTAGCAGGACACAAAAAGACTCAGTCAAATTCCCACCAACTGACCCACTCACCTCTGGTCCATTTGCAGTGTCCACAAAAGTTCAGTCAAATTCCCTCCAGCCTGCTCACTCTTGGGCATTCTCCCAGGCAGTTGAAGGTGCCCATGAAAACTCAGATAAATTCCCACAGACCCACCTGTTCCTGGGCAGTCAGCATGGCCCAAAAGAACTCATCCAAATTCCCACCAATGGGCTCACTTTTGGGTGCTCTCCCAAGCATTCAGTGCCCAAGAAAACCCAGTCAAAAATTCCTACCAGCCCGCCCAATTGTGATCATTCAGCAAGAGCACAAGAAAACTCAGTGACATTCCAACAGACCCACTTGCTCTTAGTGAGGCTTAAGAGAACTCAGTTACTTTTCTGCTAACCTTCTTTCTCCTGGGGATGGGTCCCATAGCAGCTTGCCTGGAGGCTTCCAGCTATGGCTGGGCCTGCAGCATGGCTCTATATTCCTGTAGCTCTGAAGCGAATTGTTCCAACAAAAGTTCTGAGTCAGATTCCTACTTTGAAAGTTACACCTTGTTGATAGGTCTCTCTGAGGCTTGAAGGTCTCTCTAGTGGTTCGTCTCTATACACCTTGCTGTTCCTCTACTCTTCACACTGCACTCTCCACAGCCGCCATCTTGTAATCCCCCTCCTCAATCTCAGCAATTTTTTTAAAAAAATTTTATTTCATTTCTTTTTTTTATTTTAAATTGATTTCAATGAAAGCTTACAGAGACTTTGGATTTCCATTCATTCATTGTTGCACTTTTCTCCCTGCCCACCCTTCACCCCAATTTACTTTTCTCTTTGAAAAATAAAAGAAAAAATTTTTTCATTGTTATTCAATCCCTCCCCCTCAGTCCACTCCACCTTTGTTCTGGAATCCTTTCATAACAATAATATCTAATGATATTATTTAAACTTTTAAACTGTACTCTCCCTCATCTGTTTCAATGCAGTATACATTATTTATCCCCTTTCTCAATTTCCCCCAACCGTATATTAATCCTCTTTTATAACAGTGACATTATGCCATATTTGTCTTTTTTGTGACTGGGATATTTCACTCAGCATAATGTCCTCCAGGGTAATAATTTTTTTTTTTTTATTCAGAGGTGAAGTTTTGTTTAAACCACATTAGATTTCTTAATACCATCAGTGGAACAATTCTTTTTGGGGGTGCATGTTTTTTGTTGTTTTTTGAATTTTTTTTTTATTTTAATGAACATTTACCGAGATTTTGGCTTTTCATTCATTCATTCATTGTTGCACTTTTCTCCCTGCCCACCCCTCAAGTCTTTACTATACTCCTGGCGTCTGTTTTCTTTATTAGTAATAATAAAGCAGAATACATAGAAATGGACAAATGTTTATCCTGTAAATGCTGTCCAGTGTTGGAGTAGGGTATAGAAAAGTGAGGCAGAAAAAAAAGGTTAAGATTTTTAAACATTGAAATCTTACATAGTCTGATATGTAGTTGAACTAAAGCATTTAATCTCCAGGAAATCTTAAGCTTTTAGTCCTAGATATGTTAATATCTGATAAGAATGTGAGTTGATAATTCAAAGCTTTAAGATTTGGCTTGTTTTTTTTTCTCATTGCTGAAAGTGTTATCTGTTCTTGTTCAGATTTATCTCCTTGAAATCTGTTGAGCAGATTTCCTTATTATATCTACCTCTGGAAGTGTCTATGGTTTGTGGACTCTGTACCTTGTGCAGATTGGAAAGATCCTTAACCACAAAGGAGGCTTGGAATATACCTTTCAGGAGCACCAAGCTCATGGTGCCTAGTTTTGAGCACTTGAACAAACTTCTGTCTCCTGAAGTAACATTACAGTAACAGGCAAAATGGTATTGTGATCTTTTATCCCAAAGTTTTTAATCTATCTCAGCCATTTGATTTTCTTTGCCTCTTGTATTGTTTCCATAGACACAGTTGTTGGTGGTTTTGTTTTTGGGGTTTTTTTGTTTGTTTTTTGAAGTTACAAGCTTTAGCTTGTCCTTGCTAGTGTGGACAGGCAACCATTTTTAAAGTATCTTCACTTTTCAGTACAGTTGCACTTTCACTGGTTCAATACACCAGCACTTTCACTGATCTCTTTGCTTTCGTACTACAGGGAGATAAGGTGGTTAATGATCTTTTTAAAACCACTAAAAATGAAACTGACACACAGTAGGCTGGAACTGATACTCTGTAGGCTGGAAACATTTTATGTCCTGCTAACAAAAGAGCATTTGCCTTGGAGGCCTGCAGTTTAGCTCCTCAGTCTCTTCAGTACTCAGAATTATAGGGTGAGTCAGGAGTAGCTTTTAAAATTGGTAGAAGTTTGCAAATAAGACTAATCAACTGTCCAGGAAACCTTTCTCAGGTCTTACTTTTGGGTAAATAGTAAAAGCTACTTCAATATTTTGTATTATTTTGAGATTGTAATAATTGCATCAGCGTCCCTGCATCCAGGAAAACCTGGTTTTATTTCCTCATATGATCAAGCTAGGAGGATGGAATTTTTTTTTAAATCTGTATATAGTTTTATTCTCTTTTCCATTTATGACTTTAAAAGCAGGTAAATATTTACAAGTTCTTTGTAATTATATCTGTATTACAGATTAAGAACTTGACACAATTTGTTTTCAGGTTCGTGTTTTCTCTGAGAGCATAAAGTGGTGGGAATCTTGGCTTTTAAGTAGATCAACTTCATGAAAAACCTATTTTATAGGAAAGGAAGATATCAAAATTGATACTAAAAGAATCTGTCTGAATTGACTACTTTGTAACTCTTGTAGGTTTGAATTACACTTTTGAGGATCAGGGCAAACAAGTCCCCAGTATACAGATAAAAAATCTATTATATATTATTTCTGTAATAGCTACTCGAAATAAAGTTGTGCACAATTTTTCTGGATTAAAAGTATAGGCCATGAATGATTAACTTTTTAAAAACTTAAAAAATTGTATATGTAATAGAAGTTTTAGTGTTTGTTACTGATTGAAAACATTTCGTTATTGGGTTAAATGATTTTTAACTTTTAGGCTGTGTGTATCTATGTGTGTGATCTGAGTGAAAATTTACAGAGCAGATTGGATTTTTGTTCAACCATTCTTTTAATTCGGTTTATATGCAGCCCTTACAACTTTCTTCCCTTCCTTCCCCTCCCCCCCAGTTTTAATTTTTACAATATTTCTTTGCTGTTCTTTTAAATTATTTAAGTCATTGGTGTTTATTTTAAGTCACTAGAGGCAATTTTGTCCTCCCTGAGAGGAGATCATTTGGCAATGCCTGGAGACATCTTGGGTTATCACTAACTCAGGGAAGGAGACAGGAAGATAAGATATAGTAGTGTCTTAGTACTGTTAAACATTCTTTCATGCATAGGATAATCCCTTGCAACAAAGAATTGTCAAACCCAAGATGTCAGTAGTGCAAAAATTGATAAACCATGTCATAGGTGGGATGTTCTCAGTAAGAGAACTTGCAGTTATTAGTTTTTATTGTAAATAGAATCATTATACCTTATCTGACAACCCATCTTGTCTCACATACTTTGAGCATGTTGTTAGGAGGGTCCTGGACAGCATGATTGGGAAGGTGGAAAGGCTCAGCAGAGGAGGTGAAGACCTCCAGCAAGATGACACAGTGACTGACTGGTTGACAGTGTGCATGTCAAGGACAAGATAGCGCAAGGTTCAGATCTGTTGTTCACAAGGTCACTATGAGTCATAGTTCACTCCAAGGCCCTTAGCAATAACAGCAACCACCTGTGTGTCATTTAATAATATATCGTTACTTCATCTATTGGTATACTAACTCATTAACAGGTAATGAGTATTACTAAAAAACATTTTATGGCAAAATAATCTGTAAAGCTGCAAGAGAAAGATAGTAGGAAAACAAATTATTTTTAAGACATCAAAGCTAATGTAACCCTTTGATGTCTATGATAATATATATGTTAAATTATGTAATACATGTAGAACTCTTAGAACATTTGTTATGATAAATATCACCTATATGAGATGGGGAGGAGGGAATAATAAACCCAGAATTGTTTCATGGCAGTCAGTGACCAAGATATGGTTTTATAGTAGGAGGCATTTGACATACAAATACTTGCTGTATTGGCCACTAAGCACTTTTAATAGGTTTTGTGATTTTTTTCATTACTGCATGGTGGGTTAAATGCTGTGAATTGCTTCCTTCTTTTGCAGAAGACACTTTAGTAGTGAGGTGCCTATCATTATGTACATTGTGCTTTTGCCTTTTTGTGATGTAAAGTGCACTTCATATGCTGTCTTTCACCAGAATCCCTCCATGTAAGGGTGTAAATGAGGAAACCCAAAAGGCTCTGGACCGTTCTCTTCTTGATTGCACTTTCCGATTACAAGGTAGAAATAACCGCACGTGGGTGGCAGAGTTAGTGTTTGCAAATTGTCCTCTTAATGGCACTTCTACCAGGGAGCAAGGTGAGATATTTCACAGCTTTGTCTTTGGATATTTCTGGATTTTTAAGTATTGATTATTATTAATCTTCCCTTTTAATCCTATAGGGCCATCCAGGCATGTTTATCTGACATATGAAAATCTGTTGTCTGAACCTGTTGGTGGTCGAAAAGTAGTTGAAATGTTCCTTAATGACTGGAATAGTATTGCACGATTATATGAGTGTGTGTTGGAATTTGCACATTCCTTACCAGGTATGTTTGGTAATCTTTATTTTAAATTGAAAAAAAAGAAAAAAGAAGGTAAAACATAGAAAAATAATTTTTCCCCACCAAACTCTAATGAAAAAGAAATCTCTCTTTCACCTTAGGCTTTCATCCTCTTATGTACTCATAATTTTTTTTTTTCAATTTGGTGATAGTATTTTTTTTTTAATTTAGGTTGTTTATTTTTCATTTCAATGAACATCTACAGAGATTTTGGGATTCCATTCATTCATTGTTGCACCCTTCTCCCCGCAAAAACCCCTCCCCCCTCCCTGTACTCAAAGTTTTTTACACCTCTGTAGATTATATTATAATAAAGTTAATACTTATTGAGAGTGTGTTTATATTAATTCATTTAATCCTCACAACCACCCCATAAGGTAGGTATTTAGTACTACTCATTTTCCAAATGAAGAAAGTCAAATGCTTAAAAAATTTAGCAAAACTTCACATAGCCAATGGAACCTCTTTACCACTATGCTGTACTGCTTCAGCATGTCTTGCCTACTCCCTGGCCCCTTTTGTAGAAATGGGAACACACATAAAAATGTGCTGTTTTTATTTTTTAAGAACTAAATTTATGTATTACATAAATATGTATACATTACTTAATAATATATTTTGGGAAATAATCTATTACATGATTAGGATATTAGACCATAATAGAACCTTACTGGACCTCGCTTCCAGTTTTCCTATTGCCACTGCTGCTGCTGTGAAATGATTGGCAATGGTGGTGGCTGAGGGGGTGGCAAGAGGAAGTGACTCAGCAAGAAGGGAGTGGAGCATGCCCAGCTTTGCTCACTGTTCCACTGGACTGAATAACCTGGCCCCATGGTCCCAGCCCCACCCCAGCAGCCAGTCTAACCACTGGATGCAGTCCAAGAGCCCTGTCCTCTGCCTCCCTTGCCTATATCTGACCTGTAGTCCAAGTGCTGCAAGAATCTACATTTACTTACTTACCATAACTACATCTAGAGAACATCATGTGAAGGGAAATTAATCCATCACAAAAGGACAAACATAATCTAAGACACTGTTATAAAAAGCTAAGGGAAGGTTTACACACAGCTAGAATCATTCTTAGTCTGTTATTGCAGATGACAAGGGAGGGAGAAGGGAGTAAAAATTAGTAAATACATAAAAGACATATATTAAGGTGGGTGAAAGGAAAGTCAGAATCTAATAAAGGAATAATTACAGTATTACTAAAGAAAGGAAGGTCACAGAGAGGTATAGAAGATTAAAATAACAGTAACAGGAAGTGAGAAAAGCAAAGTATATCATGGTTGTTGAAATTAGTATTTGTAAACAAAATGTGTATGACTGCTTGAATGAAAAAATGGCTTTGTAAACTATCACTCAGAATTTTTTTAAAAACCCAATCTTTTCAGTGGAGAAAAAAAATCTATTAACAAGAGAAAAAATTGAATCTAGGTTTATCATTAGAGTAAAATAATAAAAGGAGATTTGCTTTCTCCTTTAAACTATGGGATCACAGACTTTCATATAGTCAGACATTGGCAGAATCGACATAAAATATGTTTGTATTTAGAGAAGTATCTAGATATAGGTGTCCAAATGCCCTTTTTTCAGATGTATATTTTTAAATTTTGCACGCATAATCTTAATCTCTTCCTTGCTCCCTTTCTGTTTAGACATACCTGCTCATCTAAATATTTTCTCAGAAGTTCGTGTTTATAATTACAGAAAACTTATTTTGTGTTATGGATCCACCAAGGGAAGCTCAGTGAGTAATTGACTTATTGCAGCCTAAAACTAAGTCTCTGAATTAAAACCCTGAAAGTCCTTGTAAATTCTTAAAAAACAGAAAACAACGTGTGGGAGCTATTATTAATAGTTCAAATAAACTTACTATTCAGTAGTTCAAATAAAAATCTGGACAAAATGTTAAATAGTTTGTTGATTTAATATCTTCCCTTATCCACTAAAATGTAAAATAGAAACAATGCTCTTAATGATAGGATAGAGATATATATGATCTTGAAAGTTAAGACAAAGTAATGCATTATTTTTGGCATTTGTACTTTTTTCTTCACCGTTTTAAAATCTGCTTGGCAGCATGATTATTGTAAGGAAGAGTGTATACAGTTTTGTATGTATTTGCTTTTGGTAACATTATTGTTACCATTTTTCATCTTAACCTTAATAAGTATCCCATGTAATTTATAGCTTTCTTCACAACCCCCTCCCTCAAAATATATAAAGTGCTGGTGATTTAGTATAAAAATTCAACTCCCTGGGTTTTCATTGGATTCTTTCAGGTTAAATATCAGAAGTTACTTGAATGTTTAAAATCTATTGACCAAAGGTACTTGCATTAGAGATGGTGTTATGCACGTAATGAAGGTGCTCAGTGTGGATGGTACTGAGAGGATATTTCTTCAGTTTAAGAAAAAAATAAGAAATAGCAATGATAATTTTCAAAATAAAGTATCATTACACTTTTTTTCTTTAATCATGTCTCTTTTTAATTAAAAATGTATTATCTAGCACATGTATAATCAGTGCGTATACTGATCCACATTAACAGCATATCTGAAGCAGGGTCCACTTTTATTACTTGTCTCAATAAAATCCCTCATTTAGTTCTTAGGCCATTTGCTTAAGTACTTGAACTCCCCCCCCCCTTAATCTTTACTTTCTCAGTTTCTGAAACATAGCATTCTCTTTTATTTAGATTAGTATCCAGTGGAATTCCATACATCAGAAGTTTCACATTTCTTTGGGAACTGTTGGCCCAAACTCAGGTTGCAGTAACTGTCACAATACCATCCTCCATCAGCTTCAAGAAATGTTCAACAAAACACCAAACGTGGTTCAGTTATTACAGGTAAATTTTTTTTCTGTTTTTAATTAAGACTCAGTGCCAGTATCTTGTACAAAATTCCTCAAAAATTCATGTAGATTTAATAACTAGAGTTGATGCCTTTGTCTTGTGTATCTTGACTCTTTCTTTGATCCAAAGTAGACACAGTGGTGTAATTTGCACTGCCTCATTTATGCTGATACTTGAGTTTGTGGAATCTAGCCAGTCTCACTCTTTGTTCCTTATTATAGGTACTATTTGATACTCAGGCTCCATTAAATGCCATCAATAAGCTTCCCACTGTGCCAATGTTGGGCTTGACCCAGAGAACCAACACTGCGTATCAGTGCTTCTCCATTCTGCCGCAGTCATCCACCCACATCAGACTGGCCTTCAGGAACATGTATTGCATCGATATATACTGCCGGAGTCGAGGTGTTGTGGCAATACGGGATGGTGCCTATAGTCTTTTTGATAATAGCAAATTAGTTGAAGGTTTTTATCCTGCACCAGGACTAAAGGTAACAGATTAGATAGCATATTCAGCATGAATAAACATTAAAATGTTCTCCAAAGCAATGCCTTTGAGGGGGAAAGCAGCAGATTCTTGCCTAAACTGAACAAATTTAATGTCTGACCTCAAAGTGCTGATAAAGTAGGATTTTGACTGTATATGAGATGGTATAAGTCCTTTCCCTTCATTCCAAAAGGCTTGTTTAAAATAGTCCCCAGGACATTCTTGACATTTTCCTATTTCCAAGAGATCCTTGTTTCAACTTTTATAGCTGTTTCTCTTGGTATTTATATCTGTATCTCTAAATAGAGGGATCAGGGAGCTCTGATGGCATAGTTGGTAGGGAGTTGAGCTGTCAACTCAGAGGTGGATGGTTTGAATCCACCAGTGGCTCCAAAGGAGAAAAATGAGCAATCTCCTCTAGTGCAAATTACAGCCTCTGAAAACTCACTAGAGGGTCAAGCCATGAGTCAGTTTTGACTCACTGCATTGCATGAGGGAGTGGGTGAAATAGAGGGCTTATATTACTTAATTTTTTACTTTTCAATTGAGAACATTGTCTAATTGTCACAATGGAAGGTTAGATGTAATTCTTTTTACAAATTCTTTTCCCTCTTTAAAGCGTTTTCTAGTATATGAATATACTTTTCTTCCTATTCTTGCAAAATGGTAGTGGTGGTTGTTAGGTGCCATCAAGTCGAGTACAACTTACAGTCATCTTCAGAACAGCAGATAGGAATCCTGTCCTATCCTGTGCCATCTTCATCATCTCTGACACAGTTATTACTGCAGTCACGCTGTCGGCCTAACAAAGGTTAGATGTGTCTTAAGTATAGACACAAATGCAATTATAACCACAGGCATAGAAGTGAGGATTACAACACATGTTTTGGGGAGACATGACCTACTCTATAGTAGGTGATAATTTTGATAAGATAATTTTTTAGTGCTTGTATTATTATGATTATATAAACATTCCCTGAGCCATCCTGTCCATGACTGTATACTTCTTCATTTTTTTCCCCCAACAATTAATCCTTGAATTTTTTTTTCTGCTTAGTGTTAATTCTCTGTCACTAACTCTCTGTTAATAAACTCTGTCTCTCAGTTCTGTTTACTCAATCCAGTACATTTATACTCCCTGTCTTTTTTTAATTGGTATGCACATAATTATTTATATACATTGTGTTTCATTCATGTACATAGTGGATTTGGGGATTTGTGCATGTATCACACTTTCTTTCATTGACATTGTGTTTCATAAAATCATTCCCATACATTGTGTTTTATAAAATGTCTGTCTTGGTTTACCCACCTTGGTAGAGTATCTTCTACAACAGCTTTTTCAGAGAGGGAGTTTGAGACCTTGCTTGTCTGCAAACATCCTTTAATTTACTCTTATCTAAATTGAGAGAGTAGGTAGGCTAAGTTGACAGTTATTTCTGTAAGAATTTTAAAGGCATTTACTTCATTGTCTTCCTGCTTCATTCCTTTATAAAAGCTGCGATGCTTTATTGTTGCAGTTCTGACACCTTTGTTTAAAAACCTGTTGTTTCTTTAAGGAAGTTTCAATGGTCTTTATTTTTTTTTTAAAGTTTTTATTTTATATTGGTTTTCTTACAAAATTTGTATACATTATGTTTCACCCTCTTATTTATTCACAATGTGTTTCAGAGAATCATTCCCATGTTTTATAACCATTGGACTATGCCCACCATCACTCTGTCTTTTCATGTCCCCACTGGATCCTTCCCATTTCCTCCCCCACTCTTCCACCCACCAAATTGTGCAACCTTGTGATTTTGCCCCTACCCATCGTCACCCCTCTGTTCCCACCTATTCCCTTCTTGGGTCCTCATAAAAGTTATACTAATTATCCTTCTATTTTTATAATAATGGTCTTATGGGGTATTTGTCTTTATGAGACTGCTAGTTCATTCAGCATAGTACTCTGCAGTCTCTCCCAAGTTATGTATTATTTTTCAAAATCATTGCTCCAGAGTACATAGTATTCCATTGTGTGAATGTACCACAGTTTCTTAATTGTGTTCCACTACTAGGATCTACTACTAAGTTCCACTATAGGAATATACCCCAAGGAAATTAGAACTGAGGCACAAATGGAGATTTGTACACCACTGTTCATTGCAGCGTTATTCATCATTGCAAAAACATGGAAACAGCCCAGATGTCCAACCACAGCCTTTCTTTTGTCCTTATTATCCTGAAACTTCAAATTTATAATTTAATTCCTTTTTATATATGTGACTGAATAGGTTCTTTCAATTTGGAAATTCAGATCAGTAATTCAGTTACCACTTAGCTGTCTGCTTTCTTCCTGTTGTTTTTATATTTGTGACCTAATACTTTTCCTCCTATAGTTTTAGTAAATTGGTTGAAGGGAGAAAATGAAATATGTGTGTTATGAATCCATCATCTTTACTTGGATATCAGAATGTGGACTTTTAAAAGCTTTTTAAAAAGCTTTCTAGTAATTCTGATACGTTTATGGTCTGTATTTTTAGAGGTATTTCTACATTAAAAGAAAGAGAATCTGTGCTAGAGATACAGATTCTAATAGCCAGGCTTAATTTTTTTTTTTCTTTTCTTGTTGTGTACCATCAAATTGGATCCGACTGGCACAGGAGGAGATTGTGCCTTCTCCAGAGTTTCTGGTGGATTTGAACCACACACCTTTCGGATTGCAGAGTAGCTTCTTACCACTAGGCCACCAGAGCTAATGACCTCCTATAAAAGAAAAGCTGTCTCAGCTGTTTAAGAAAAAAAGAATACAGTTGACCTTAATCTTTTTATTCAATTTTCCTCTGCCATATTTTCTAGCTTAAAAAAGTAAGAATTCTGACTGAATGAGAATTTTCCCAAGAAGCGTTTGAAGTTAGTTACAATGTGGACATACAACTTTTACTTGTCCCCACATTTCTGAGTCAGAAGTTGATAAGAAAATATTTTTTTCCTTCA
>NW_006399960.1:5390338-5405157 GCF_000299155.1 Elephantulus edwardii | reverse complement strand
TGAACCATCCTTGCATACCTGTTATGAATCCCACTTGGTCATGGTGGATTATTTTTTTTATGTATCGTTGGATTCTATTTGCCAGTATTTTATTTAGGATTTTTGCAGATAAGAAAATATTTTGACATAGTTTTAAGATGTGCTAGTGTGTGCTTTTCCTTCATCCTTTTTCTTAGGCATTATTTCGTAGTTGGTAACAATTTTTAAGTTAGATTTTTTGTTGTTAACTATTTTCCACAGATCTCCCCCACTCCCCGATTGTTATACCGTTTTTTAGATTTTCCTAGTAATAGTTGTGTATCAAATTTGTATTGTAAGGAAGAACTTAAAATATTTTTGTTAAAAAACTAGAAATGATTAAAAATATTTCATTTATAATTTTTATTAATCTATGTTTCCTTGTTTATGACCATAGACGTTCCTGAATATGTTTGTTGACAGCAATCAGGATGCTAGAAGAAGGTCTGTAAATGAAGATGATAATCCCCCTTCTCCTATAGGAGGAGATATGATGGATTCTTTAATATCGCAACTCCAGCCACCACCCCAGCAGCAGGTAATGCATACTTGACATTTCCTACAGTGTCACTTTTTTTTAACTAAGATTTTACAGGTGCCCAGCCTTCTTCATTGGAAGATTAAGAGGTCTTTGGTGAGCCCGTGATATCTGGAAAATCTGTGTGGAAAAAAGAATTAGTCATAGAGGGAGAAGAGAGCAGGCATTCAGTGATAACCTCAGAAGTCCAGTACACTTAAAAGGACATGGTGTGAATGGAAGCACCATCTGTAGTCTGAAGAGTCTGGGAGGCTGTTATCCCCATGTTTGAAAGACAGATGTCATTAAAGCACAGTGAACTAGCTATGTTCATTAGGGCCTACTACAGAGAACAGGTGGACAAATTTCAAAGTTACTGCCTTCATATCATTTGAATACGTCACATTATACAATCTTTTTTTTTTTTTAATTTTTATTTTATTTTTTTTTTTTTTTTACATTATACAATCTTAAAAGGGATTTTGAGTTCTTCCTCATCCCCTTCATGTGTTTGAGAATTAAATGAACTACCCGGCCATCCTCTGTTCTTTCATTGACCATCCTGAAATAGAGGATGACTCGTGACCCTCTTACCTCTTCTCCAGTCCTATATGACACCTATCCTGGAAAATAATCATGTAGCTGTGTAGAGGCTTTTGGCATCTGGGCTGGTGTCTTCAGTGGCTGTATATAAGTTGTGTGTAGACATACAGCTTACAGGTTTACGAGATAACTCCCAGCTTCTTTCTTGGAAGTTTTCATGAAATGATGTTGTTTGTGCTGAAAACTCACTTACTTTTACTTTCCCCCAATATTTTCACTGGCTAAACAGTTATGTTGAAGTCCTAACTACTACATACATGTGTGTTTATACATGTATGTTTATAAATTGGGATTTTCTTTATTTAGGGTAATGAATTCAAACTAGAATAATATGGTCCTAAATATAATCCTTTTAGAAATGATGTCTTTTTTTTTTTAAAAAAGAACAACAACCCATTTTTTTAATTAATATTTTTATCATTCATATACATTGTGCTTATGCATTTGCATTGTGTTTTGTACAATCTTTCATTTACATTGTAATTTATTTATATATATTAAGGGGGGGTTTTAGAAATGGGAAAACACGGGAGAAGTACTGTATAATGATAATGAGGGCAAGTGCATCCATAAGTAGGAAAAGAACAGCAAAGACTGCGACAGCTAGCACAAGCTAGGAGAGAGGTTCACATAAGGAATTAACATGGCTAAGACTCCAATTTGGACTTTTGGCTTCAGAACTGTGAGAAAATAAATTTCTGTTCTTTAAAGCCACTTACTTGTGGTATTTTTTCAAGGTACCCTTGGGAAACTGACACCTAGGTTTTGGTCTAGCTACTTAATAATGAAACTTTCCAATGAGCAGTTTAATGGTGCCTGCATCTTTGTTAAAACACTGGACTTTTACTCGAAGGCAGTTTGGCGAGATATATTGTAAAGAGCAGCTATTTATGAAGATACTGGGAAGTTCAGTAAAGCCTCATGAATGCCTCTATGAAAACTAAACATGGGACTTGTGATCCTGCAGCTGCCCTTCTCAGGATACTAAGCCACCACTCAGTCCAGCCTATGCACCAGCACATGCAAGAGCAGATCTTCTGTATGGAAGTCACCTTCTTGTATTGTAGATCTGATGTGGAGCAAAAAGTGTGATCCACATATTTTTTGGGAAAGAAGTGACTACTCAGAGTTCTGCAGTCAGGACTGACTACTGACCACAGACATAGGACAGAGAAGGGAGAATGTGATAAACTGTTCTCTGCTCCTTCCAAATAAGTCATTCATTGGCCCATCTGCAGTGACTCTCAGCAAGTAACTGTAACAATGAGCTTGAGCATATCAGAGCAGATGAGTATGGCACAGGATAGGACAAGGGTCAGATCTGTTGTATAGGGTCGCTATAATAAGTCGTAGTTACTCAATGACACCTTATAACAACTTGTTCTTATTACTAGAATTAGCATAGGCAGTGTCTAGAAGACTACCAAAGCCCACTGACCCTAAATTTTCTCCAAGTTTAGGGTGTACCATTTTTTTATGTAATAATAAGAAAGAAAGAAAGAGAAAAAAAAACATTGTCCTTTAAACATCTATGCCATTAGTTGAAAGATACACTCTGATTTCAGAAATATTAAAATATGTAAAATACATCTTTTGTTGTTGTTGTTGTTGTTGTTATGTGCCGTCGAGTCGCTTACGACTCATAGCGACCCTATGTACAACAGCCCTAAGCTCCGCTCTGTCCTGTGCCAATCGCACTGTCTCTGACACTCCCATCCCAATTATCCCAGTCACTGAATCAATCCACCTCATAGAGGGCCTTCCTCTCCTGCGCTGTCCCTCCACCCTCCCAAGCATGATGTCCCTCTCCAAGGACCGGTCTCTCCTCACAACATGTCCAAAGTAAGTTAGACGGAGCCTCAGAATCCTTGCCTCCAAGGAGCCACCCGGTTTAACCCTCTCCAGGACAAATCTGTTTGTTTTCCTAGCAGTCCATAGTATTCTCAATACTCTTCTCCAGCACCACAGCTCAAAGGCATCAATTCTCCTTCTATCCTCCTTGGTCATTGTCCAACTCTCTGATGCATAAAAAACAAGTGATTGTAAAGACCATGGCCTGTATCAGATGCACCTTAATCTCCAGAGAGACACCATTGCTCTTCAGTACTTTGGAGAGGTCCCTAACAGCAGACTTTCCCATGGAAATAAACCTTTTAATTTCCTGGCTGCCTGGTGCCAAGACTGTTGACTGTGGAGCCAAGCAAACTAAAGCTGTGTACAATCTAGACTCTTGAAATATGTAAGAAAAAATATTTTGAAGGGATATAAAAATGCTGTTGCAAAGTCATAAATGAGGATGTGAGTCTTTTGAAAATATTTTGGACATTTTTGAAGACTTGTATTATTGATGTGTGTTTTGCACGCTTTTGTGCCCTGTCATTGCTGTTTGACAGCCAATGAAATGCACTCTGGTGACATGCATAGTCCATAAGCAGTCACGCTGCTAACCTAAAGGCAGCTGGTTCAAATCCACCAGCAGCTCTGTGGGAAAAAAGATGGACATTCTCCTCTGATGCAATTTACAGTATATGAAAATATACTGGTGGAGGGTCAGCTCTGAGTCATCTCTCTGACATGACAGCAGTGAGTGAGTGAGAACTGTGTAGCTAACACTGTAGCTGTAATTGAGAGAAGCCATGCTGTCATACTATATTATATGTATTTGGCTATCTTACTAGCATTTAATTTTTTATTTATTTATTTTTTTAACTTGCAGCCATTTCCCAAGCAACCAGGATCATCAAGCGCTTATCCTCTTACTTCACCTCCTACATCTTATCATAACACAGTCAATCAGTCTCCCTCGATGATGCACACACAGTCCCCAGGTAAGCTATTATGTAACTCTAAAGAATCTGTTACTTTTTTGGTCTGTCTCTGTTTGCCATATATCCACTTTGACTTTGTGAAAAGCCGTATTGATGGGCTGGGAACACTTATTGAAAATGTAAATTAAATGGAAGTGTTGACCCTTGTGGGCCAACCTCATGACATAATTTCAGGGAGTGCTAGTCATATGCTTATGTCACAGGTCAGCAACATACAGCCTATGGGCCAAATCCCACCCGTTGCCTGTTTTTGTAAATAAAATTTTGCTTGAACACCACCAGATGTGGTCTCTTACAGACCATGGACCCAGCACACGTGACTAGTGCCATCTGGAGTCGGGCAGTATGTAGCCAGCTTATCTAGACAAAATGACTCTGTTGACAACTCCATTAAGTGTACTGTAAGATTGCTAAAGGATGCAAATTTTTTACTTTTAACTGAACAATTGAAGTGAATTTCTTGAGTACTTGGTTTTGGTGCCAGGGACACTGAGTCAGATACCAGCACTGCAAGTCTTCTTTGCAACAAAGATGGGGATAAAATTCCCACATACAGGGAGCTCTGGTGGCCTAGTGGCAAGAAGCTGCTCTGCAATCCCATAGGCACAGGCTTCAAATCCACCAGATGCTCTGCTGGAGAAGGAGGGACAATTTCCTCCTGTGCCAGTCAAATCTGATTTGACGGTACACGCACCCAAAATAATAAAATTTAAAAATAATTTTAAAAAAAATTCCCATATATGTGCCAGGTCATATTCCTATATCTGTTTAACATTGATATTTCCAAAGCATGATGTTTTAAATTAAAAAAAGTTATAGCACTTTCTAAAGTTTGAAATTTTGGGGTATATATGTATACATGAAATTTGTGTTGATAGTAGAGCTTCATTTATAAAATGAGAATAATATACCTTTTGCTTAAAGGTATGAACATTTATGATAATCCACATGATAAAGGGATTTGATAAACTCATAATCTGTGTGGCCTGAATTGGGCTTCTCTGCAGCCATCATTTCGCTCATCCTCTTATACAGGCAGATCCCACTCTTACCCCAGTCTTAGCTAGAACCACTCAGGTCACTGTTCTAATGACTATAGTACTGTTATTGCGGTTGTGTGCTATGGAGTCAGAACCAACCCATAACTAAACCTCCAACAGGTTTTCAGAAGCAGTAAATCACAAAAGAGGAGCTTTGACCTGTATACCTTTGGAGTTGCAGCACAGCTTATTACTAGACTAAGTATAGCTGTAGTTGTATACGTTCCTCTGTTAAAGAAAAAGGTTCATAAATCTCTAGATTTCTTTCTTTGGGAAGTGGGATAAGAAGGGCATCCTCTGTTTATTATACTCACAGTGTTGCATAGTTTTGGAAGTAGTCTTTATCTGAAATACCAAGTGTGGTATTATAAAAGAAACCACTCAGGAGCAATCAGCAAGGGGTTTCTTGCCTGGAGAAGCCTTTCTTGCTGCCTATCTCATCATCATCTTTCCACTGCATCCCAACACACACACTGTTAAGCTTAGACTTAAAAAGTAAGTCAGGGTTAGGGACTCAGGGGCTTGTGCAGGTTGTGTGAAGCCTAAGGTCCCAGAGGACTGTGGACAGACGGTCCCTAGTAGCATGAAGAGCCAATAGTGAAAGGAAGATGGTTCTGTCAGAAATTTTGGGCTTTATTGTCTAAATAATGGGAATCTTTCATACTTTGGACATGGAGCTAGGCGAGGCTATTCCTTGGAAAGGGACATTGTGCTTGAAAAGATGTGGGTCAGTGAAGGAGAGGAAGACCCGCATAAGAAGGATTAACTTCAGTAGTGGTCTAAAGTGTGTCACAGATTGTGAGGATGTCTCTCCTGGGAGACTGATAAGTTGGCTATATTGAGGTCATCAGATATAGTTGGACCACAGATGAAGGAAGACTTGGAAGTCATCAGGATATCTAGGAGCACTGAAGTTTTGGGGGAGTCCACTCCCTGAGAAGCGCCACCAGTTAACTGATGCAGAGCCTGAGAGGGAGCAGCTAGGGAGCAGGAGTCCTAGAAGATAAGGGAAAGATGTTTTTATAATAGGAAGTAGTTTTTAAAAAACTAATGATTGCAGCAGATAAGTATATGGTACTATGTAGCAATCCTGTTGCAAGCACTTTATCCATTTAATCCTGAGAGCAAACTTGCGATGTGGATCATCTCCATTTTATAGAGAAGAACTGGGGCATGGAGAAGTTAAGCCACTTGCCCAGGTCACACAGGGAACACACTTAAAGGGTAGTTGAGTTGATTAGCATATTTAATGAATGTCAAGCACTGTAGATAATGAATGTAAAGTAGTGTTGTTGTTGTGTACCATCAAGTGGGAACCAACCCATAGCTGACCCTCCGGTGGGTTCTCAGAGACAATAAATCACACAGGAGGAGATTGTCCATCTTTCTCCTCCATTATTGAATGTAAAATATTGTTGTTGATTATCTTTGAGTTGAGCACAACTCATAGTGACCCTATGAACAAAAGGCCTGAAGCCCCTCTACAACTATTAAAATTTATCAAAGTTCATAGAGTTTCCAGAAGCATGTTATTTAGGAAGTGGATGACACTCCTGCACAAAAATATGAATTACACAGTAGTAGAGAATTTTAATCTGGTATTAATGATAGTTGTGATAATATATAATGCACCAAGTTTTTGTGTTGTTTTACTCACTGTTTTGGTAGTCACAGTTTCCCCTTTCATAATCGTAAATAAAAATTAGTCCTTTGTGTTTAAATACTACTTTTAAGTACATAGCTCTAAGTTTTATATCTCTAATGTAGTCACCCCCACCCCCACCCTCCTGAACTCTTGTTCTATATTTCCACTTATGCATCAACATGGCTAAAACAAACTACTGATTCTCCATCCCCCATGCTGCTCCTCCTACAGATACAGGTGAGCCTCAGGAAATGGTAAACCTTTCCTTCCTGCCACTGAGACCAAAGCAGTTAGAGTCATCCTGGACTCTTGCTTTCTTTCACATTCCAAAGTTCCAAATACTTTTGGTTCCATCCTTAGAATGTCTCTAGAAACCAGCCACTTTTTACCACTGAACCTTTGTCACTCTTGCTTAGGCCACCAATCATCTATCACCTAGATACTACAGTTGCCTCTTACCTACTCTCACTGTTCCTGCTCCTGTCTGTGCTCTGTAGTGTTTCACATAGGAGCTAGAGTACCCCTCTTGAGACACTAGTTCATAACTCATTGATTCAGACCACACAGACTTTCCGTCTTGTTCAGAGTAAATCCTAAATCCTCAGAGTAGCCTCCAAATCCCGTGTGATCTGGGCTCCTCCAGTTTCATTAGCTTCGTCTCCTTCCATTCTGTCCATTTCACTGTCTGTTCCACTCACTATGGTTTTCTCCATTATTTATGCTGTCTTGTACCTTTGTTCACCTGGATTATCCTATGCCCTGCATGTATTGTCATCTCTTATCCCTCATTTTTTTTCATGCTTTAGCTCAGATGTTCCTTTCTTAAAGAAGTCTTCTCTGATTTTTTTAATATATATATATATACTGTACCTACTTACCGAGTGAGTGAGTGAATGAGTAAAAGTATACTGTGTTGGGGGGAGATATTAACTCAATTTAAGATCCAGAATTGGGGCCCATGGAATTGATTTTTTTAAAAAAAACAATGAAATCTTTCTAGTTTTTCTTTACATTATTTATATGAGCTTTATTTCTTGTTTCTTTTATCTATGGAGAGATTTTTAGCTTGGAGTCCTTGGACAGGACATAATATGTGTCCTGCAAGATCATATATAATTGTTTTCCTTCATTAGGAAATCTGCATGCTGCCAACTCCCCCAGTGGGGCTTTGAGAGCCCCATCACCAGCGTCATTTGTTCCAACTCCTCCCCCATCCTCGCATGGAATCTCAATAGGACCAGGGGCCAGTTTTGCTAGTCCACATGGTGAGTCCTTACCTGGAAATACGTGCAGTAGCATAAGAGCTTGACATGAAAATAGTTTTTCTTAAAATATTTTCCTACTGAAAAATTAGCACATTTATGGGAGAAATAGCTAAGATATTGCTTAAAAAAAACCCCTCTTTTCTAAACAACCTCTTTTCTAATCCCAGTTAGGCAGAAATAACCACCAGTTAGCTTGTCACTGCTTTGGAATTTTTTCTCTCTGTGTGTTTCTGTTTGTCAGTTCCTCTCTTCTTGCTTTCTTTCTCTGTCTTGCTTCCTGTCATGCTCTGCTTGCCTGCCTGCTCATATCTTTGTTCCTATCACTTGCTCTCTATCCGTATGCGTGTCTCTCCCCTCCCCAAATTCCTACCCCTTTAAAAATGTGGGAATTAACTTTTTAATGAAAAAAATCTATTATAAATTGGATCAAATAAATGAAAAACTCAAGAGGCAGTCAGTCAAAAGTCCTTTCTACTCCACCAACAGCCTATTTCCTCTTCCCAGAGACATTTAATATTATTAATTTCTTATGTATTCTTGCAGAGATGTTTTATGCATACATAAGCAAGTTCATGTAAGTGCCCTCCCCCACTTCCTGTTTTATACACATGGTAGCACACCATGCCTTTTTTTACTTATGAATATTTACTGTGAATATCATGCCATATTTACTGTGTATATCATGCCATATTAGAACATAAAGAACTTCCTAAATTTTTGGAACTGTATACTGTCTGTAATTTTAATTTTTAATATTGCCTGGTCATTTTTGTAAGTAAAAGCCTCCACATTGTCATTTTGTTCTATTCCTTGTCTGGGTATATAATAATTTAACTGCTCTCCCAGTATACGTTAAAGCATTTCCTTTTTTTCAAAATTAAAAATGGTGCCATCCCTGCTCACATCCATGATTATTTCCTTAGTTCCTAGAAGTGGAATTAGTGAGTCTCAGAAGTTTTGAAAAATTCTAAAGCTTTCGAAACATTGCAAATTGCTCACCTGAAAGACTGTACCAATTTCCTCTAGCATCATACAAGAATGTTTGTTTTCCTGCATCATTGCCAACATGGGGTATTATAATTTTTAGAAGTCTTGGCCATTTTAATAGGTAGAAAAATTATAATCTTATTTGTGTATTTTTTTATTAATAGTGAAATTGAACCTTTTTGTCATTCTTCATTAGTCTTTGGTAGTTCTTATTTTGTGTATACTAGTTTATATCTTTTGCCTGTGTTCTCATTGTGGTAGTCTTCATTTTCTTATGATGTATATGAAATTTTTATACAAAAGTAAGGTTATTTACATGCTGATACATGATAGATATATTTTCTCAGTTTATCATTTGGCTATAAAGGGATATGAATATGTTGAAGATCCTTGCAGGATAAAATTTAAATATCAAATTGTTTGGAAAGTTGCTGTTTTCAAAACTTGATTCTTGGTTCACAGTCCCATGTAGCTTTTACTAAATAAAGAAAATGAAAATTTTCCTTCTCCTCAGCCTTCTTTGGTAGAATAAAATCATGATTTGTGAGAGTTAGAGGAAATTTAAAGATTACTCCCCTTAAGGGAGCTTTGACATTTCTTGCATAGTATTTTCCATCATATAGTTGGTTTCACATAGTATAATGTAGATTGCTACATATTCTATATGTTGAAGGCTTATATGAAGGTAAATTTAGCCTCCCTGAGGCTTTTTATTTTTCAAATTCTTTTTGCATGTTAAGAATTTTAAACTGCCCAAAATAGAGATTCAGTTATGACATGTTACAAAGCATTGTGCTTCGGTGATATACCATCGTATTTTTCTTTAAAAAAGAAAACTACAGACCACCAATTACTCATATGCAAGTTCAAGCTGAAGCTGAGGAAAATTAAACCAAATCCACAGGAGCCAAAATATGACTTTGATTTCATACCACCTGAATTTCAGAATCATCTTAGGAACAGGTTTGAGGCCTTGAACACTAATGAGCGAAGACCAGATGAGTTGTGCGAGGATGTCAAAGATATCATTCAGGAAGAGTGTAAACGGTCATTACAAAGACAGAAGAGGAAGAAAAGACCAAAATGGATGTCAGAAGAAATTCTGAAGATTGCACTGGAGCGTAGAGAAGCCAAAGCACAAGGAGGAATTCAAGATACTAAAGAGCTGAACAGAAGATTCCAAAAGGCTGCTCGGAATGACAAAGCAGAATACTACAATGAAATGTGCTAGGAGCTAGAGTCAGAATATCAAAAGGGCCAAACTCGCTCAGCATTTCTTAAGCTCAAGGAACTGAAGAACAGATTCAAACCTAGAGTTGCTGTAATCAAGGATGCTTTGGGCAGAATATTAAATGATCCAGGGAGTATTAAAAGAAGATGGAAGGAATATACTGAGTCATTATATAGAAAGGAATTGGCAGATACAGAGGAATTTAAAGAAATAGCATATGAGCAATAGCCTATGGTGATAAAGGAAGAAGTTCAAGCTGCTTTGAAGGAAATAGCAAAAAATAAGGCCCCAGGAATAGATGGTATACCAATTGAAGTATTTCAGATAACAGATGTTGCCCTGGATGTGCTCACCAAGTTGTGCCAAGAAATCTGGAGAACAACCACTTGGCCAACTGACTGGAAGAGAGCTATATTTGTTCCCATTCCAAAGAAAGGTGACCCAACTGAGTGTGGAAACTACAGAACAGTGTCATTGATTTCACATGCAAGCAAGATTCTGCTGAAGATCATCCAAAAACGATTAGAACAGCACATCAGCAGAGAACTGCCGGAAGTCCAGGCTGGGTTTAGAAGGGTCGTGGTACTAGGGATATTGTTGCTGATGTTAGATGGATCTTGGCTGAAAGCAGAGAATACCAGAAGAATGTCTATCTGTGTTTCATTGACTATGCAAAGGCATTTGACTGTGTGGATCATAACAAACTGTGGCTGACTCTGAGAAGAATGGGAATCCCAGAACATTTAATTGTGCTAATACGAAACCTATACTTGGACCAAGAGGCAGTAGTCAGAACAGAGCAAGGTAACATTGCATGGTTCAAAATTGGGAAGGATGTACGCCAGGGATGCATCCTGTCTCCATACCTTTTCAACATGTATGCAGAGCAGATTATCCGAGAGGCTGGGCTCTGTGAGGAGAATTGTGGCATCAGGATTGGTGGAAGATCTATTAACAATCTGCGTTATGCAGATGACACAACCCTGCTTGCTGAAACTGAGGAGGACCTCATGCACTTGCTGCGAAGGGTCACGACTGCAGCCTTCAGTATGGACTGAGGCTCAATGTCAAGAAGACAAAGATTCTCACCACTGGACCAATTGGCAGCATCAAGATGGATGACGAAGAGATTGAGAGTGTTCACAGCTTCAGTTTGCTCAGCTCCACAGTCAACACTCTTGGCACCAGCAGTCAGGAAATCAAAAAGCATATCGCGATGGGAAAGTCTGCTGTTAGGGACCTCTCTAAGGTACTCAGGAGCAACAGTGTCTCTCTGGAGACTAAGGTGCGCCTGCTACAGGCCATGGTATTTGCAATCGCTTGTTATGCATCAGAGAGTTGGACAATGACTAGGGAGGACAGAAGGAGAGTGGATGCTTTTGAGCTGTGGTGCTGGAGAAGGGTACTGAATGTACCGTGGAGTGCCAGGAAAACAAACAGATTCATCTTGGAGAGGATTAAACCAAGCTACTCCTTGGAGGCAAGGATTCTGGGGCTTCGTCTGACATACTTTGGACATGTTGCCAGGAGGGATGGGTCCTTGGAGAGGGACATCATGCTTGGGAGGGTGGAGGGACAGCGCAGGAGGGGAAGACCCTCTATGAGATGGATTGATTCGGTGACTGGGGTAATCGGGATGGGTGTGTCAGAGGCGGTGCGGTTGGCGCAGGATAGAGCAGGGTTTAGGGCTGTTGTGCATAGGGTCGCTATGAGTCGGAAACGACTCGACAGCACATAACAACAACAACAACATCATCATGTAAGGATTTCATTGCTTTCAGCTATTTTTAGTTAATAAAATACAGGCTTTAAAAAACATTTGTTTACATTTTTACAGGAACTCTTGACCCTAGTTCTCCATACACTATGGTCTCACCAAGTGGACGAGCAGGGAACTGGCCAGGATCTCCTCAAGTGTCTGGCCCCTCACCAGCAACACGTATGCCTGGAATGTCACCAGCTAACCCATCGCTCCATTCACCAGTTCCAGATGCTTCTCATTCCCCTCGAGCTGGAACAAGTGAGTGTCAACATTTTTGTGTTTGATTTTAGTATTACCAACAAATGGCCTATTTTGTTTCATCCCATATTTGAAAAGTCATGACTTGGTTTTTGAACGAGATGCTTAATAAAATGAACATGTCCAGTTAATGAATCAATTTACAATGGTCAGTTTGCTAAGTCAAGCCAACATAAGAAAGGAGACTGTGTCTTCCAAAACTCTTTATGAGTGAGTCTGTCGTGATTGCTCATGCTGAGCTGTAACCTCAGACCTGGAAAGATACTTCAACTGACAAGCTAATGCACATACACACAAGAAGAAAAGATGTGGACTAATAAATTAGTTGATGTCATGGATTGAATTGTGTCCCCAAGCAATAAATGTCAATTTGATCAGGCCAGAAATCTTAGTAATTATTCGATATAATTATCCTATCTGTGTGCTGTAAATCATAATCTCCATGTTAATGAGGCCAAATTAGAGGTAGTTATATAATAATGTAATCAACTTCACAGTATGGTCCAAAGTGATCAGCCAATCAGTTATAAGCGGATTGGCATGTGACCTTTAATCAGGTCACAATCCTGGTTGGATTTAAAGGGGCTGTTTCCCTGGTGTATATGGCCTGCTTCATCTTTTCTGAGAAACAGGAGAGGGAAGACAGGACCTCTCTACCACTAGTAAAGGAGACCTAGTGCCCTTTGGACCTAGGTTTCTGTGTTGGGAAATTCTTAGAACCAGGAGATATGGAGAAAGCCATCCCCTAGAACTGGCACCCTGAATATGGATTTCTGACCTTCTAAATTATGATAGAATAAATGTATTAAACCTCCACTGTCATACCTCTGTTAGAGATTGCAGTTGATAGATTGTCATTTCTAGTTGATACACTGTTACTTTCATTGATTCTCTTGGACAAAGCAAGTTGCAAAGCCAACTCCTAAGTGGCTCTGCTCTTTGAAGGGGTTACTACAAAATCACCTTGCAAGGGACTTGAATACAAAGAAGAAAAGAATTGTGAGCCATTTTTTCTTTCCTAAAGGTTTGACCAAAAGAGTAAAACACTACAGATTGAACTCTCAAAGATTATTAATAATAGTAAAAATAGTGAATAATAATAGTTTAAAATGCTCCCAAGCCAAAGGTCGTGTAACCCTGGTATGCCTGATTAAAACAAGCTTGGAAGCAGGAGTGGCATCCACTTCCATTTTAGCTTGCCTCTGGAAACCCTGTGAACCTGGAGAAAGAACGAAAGTTATATAGGTGTCCAGGACTTTCATTAATGGGGTCGCTATGAGTCACCTACGACTCAAAAGCACTTAACAACAACAAAAGTAGGTAACAGTGGGACACTTTATTTGTAAATGAAATTAGCATATTTTCTTTCCCAAAAGGTTCCCAAACAATGCCGACAAACATGCCTCCACCTCGTAAACTACCTCAGCGCTCTTGGGCAGCATCCATCCCCACCATCCTCACTCACAGTGCCTTGAACATTTTACTGCTGCCCTCACCAACGCCAGGCCTTGTTCCTGGCCTGGCAGGTAGTTACCTTTGTTCCCCACTTGAGAGATTCCTTGGATCAGTCATCATGAGGCGACATCTTCAAAGAATTATTCAGCAAGAAACGGTATGTCTACTAAGTTTGTTAAAATTATACTTTTACCCTTTATTAGTGTTAAAATTGGGTTCCATGAGTTTCTTTTCCATTCTTACATTAATATGTTTGTATGATTTATAGTTTGCTGTGCTGTAGCTTCCATGTTATGTGGCTAACATGAACATAAAGATAAGTCACAGTGATAGCACAGAACAAGTACAGGCAGGGTCTGGGCTTGCATATGAGTAACTGCCCTCTGGATGCTTTGAAGGCAGGCTGATTGAGGCACAAGTTCTTGAGTCAGGCTGCCTGGACTTGTAGCCAGGCTGTAACACCTGCTAGTACCAGCTTGGGCAGATTTCTTCACCTTTCTGATGAGAGTAGATAATAGTATCTACCTAACAGGTATCGTCTCACACACTTTGGGCATGTTATCAGGAAGGGTCAGTCCTTGGAGAAAGACAGCATGTTTGGAAAAGTGGAATGTTAGTGAAGGAGAAAACCTTCAACAAGACAGATTGACAGTGTCTGCAGCACTGGGTTGAAGCACTGCAGAGATTGTGATGATAGTGTACAATCAGGCAGGCTCTCCTCCAGTACCTGGGGTCACTAAGAGTTGGAGTCGACTCAGTGGTACCTAACAGCAGCAACAGCTGATACCATTGCGGGAATTTGAAATATTTTCATGTAAATCCCTTAGCATAATGCCATGACACCTACTACTTAATTATTATTGTGTGTGTGTTAATAATGCAGTCATAATAGTAAATACCTGAAGTTTGAAAATATGTTGAATAGATTTGCATATAAAAGAGTAATCAGCAGACCTTGGATTAATGTGTCCTCATTGCTACCCCTTATGAGTCATATAAGCTCTCAGGTCTTTGAACCTCATTTTGCTTATCTATATAGTTAACATAGTATCTTCAAACAGGAAGGAGTCCCTGTACTATGATCCTGAAGTCAAATCCTGCCTGCAACCTGTTTTTGTAAAGTTTTTTTTTTCTATAATTATATTTTATTAATTTTCATAAACATCTACAGAGATTTTGGGCTTCCACTCATTCATTGTTGCACTATTCT
>NW_006399960.1:5335120-5383963 GCF_000299155.1 Elephantulus edwardii | reverse complement strand
GCTGCGTCGCCCTCGCGCTGCGTCGCCCTCGCGCTGCGTCGCCCTCGCGCTGCGTCGCCCTCGCGCTGCGTCGCCCTCTGTTTTTGTAAAGTTTGCCAACCCCTGGACTATAGAACAAAGACCCAGTCTAGATTTAACTTTGTTCTTGTACTCTTTTTAAAATATTTTTTTTCTATTTTGTCATTTTTAAAAGCTATTTAGGGAATATTCAAAGTAGGTTAGTATAATGAACCTTTACCTTTCCCCCCAGATTGATTCCAGTGATTCCCAGATATTTATGCATCCATAAATATTTTACTAGGTATTTCTAAAAGGACAATTTCTTTTTAAAAGTAACCAGTGCATCATTATCATACCTAAGAGATTTAACGGTTTCTTTATCATCAGATTTTTAAATAGTCTAAATAGTCATCTCATCTTTTTAACAGTCAGAGTCAAAAGCCAAATAAATAATTTTAAGTAATTCTTTAACATTAATTGCCCCCTTCATGTCTCTTTTCATGACTTATTTGTTATAAAAACTATGTCTTTTATCCTGTGGAGCATCTGGATTTTGTTTATTATAACCTGTTGGAATCATTTAACATGTTATTTTGATTCCACAGTTTCCTATAATACGACTTAATCCTCTGGACCTAACTAATGAATTGAGATTCAAGCTTGTTGTTTTGCAAGAATACTAATAGGTGTGCTAGGTTTTACCATCAAGAAACACATACTGTCTGATGACCTTTTTGGTGATAATGTCAGCAGTCATTTGAGTCTCAGTACATGAATACCCTTCTGTGTTTTGTTTAGTTACTTCTCCTTTCCCCGAGTAACATTGTCTTTGTCATACATGTTCATTTTGTGTATCCTTTTTTATTTTCCAGCTACAGCTGATCAATTCTAATGAACCAGGAGTAATCATGTTTAAGACTGATGCACTGAAATGCAGAGTAGCCCTTAGTCCCAAGACCAATCAAACACTTCAACTAAAAGTGACACCTGAAAATGCAGGACAGTGGAAGCCTGATGAACTTCAAGTCTTAGAGAAATTCTTTGAAACAAGAGTATGTTTTTAATAAGTCATAATTTTAAGGTAATTAAACAAGAGTGCCAAGCATAGAATGAATTGTAATTCCATTTTATTTCTCTCTATAGGTTGCAGGACCTCCGTTTAAAGCTAATACATTAATAGCCTTCACCAAGCTGTTAGGAGCACCTACACACATCCTCAGAGACTGTGTGCATATTATGAAACTAGAGCTGGTAAGTTACAGAGAAAGCCAGGCTTCTCTAGAAAGATGTGTTTGAGGGGATTGGAGTTGATGGAGAAATGTTTATTGGTTTTTGATCACTTACATAATGTCTTTTGTTTTTCTCATAGATTTAATGATATTTGTCTTTGAATAGTTGACACAGTTCTTTTATATCTTTTGAGTTTAGAACAAGATGATACTATGAGTAATATGCCCAGCTGTCCCTGTCTAGCCAGCCTGTCCCTTTCCCCTTAGTAAACAGAGTTATGGTGTCTTTCCTATTCTTCCAGAAACAGTTTGTTCATGAAAGCAAATGCATATGTCCTTCCTATATACTTTTAAAAATTACTCCATTCTGCAAAGCTTGTTTTTTACTTTGATTTGTAAACCTTCATTAAAATAAAAAAAAAATTTAAAAAGAGGGACCTTAAATGCTTAGTTTCCAGTTGAGGGAGAGGGGACAGTGTTTGTCATTAAACATTATGAACTAGCTCAGAATCATTCATGTATCTGGTGATGGTATAAGGATGAGGGAGGCAGGGTAGCAGCTGAAAGGAAACCTTTAGAGATCATTGGGAGAAGTAATGAAACGCTGAGCTTGGGTGGCATCTGTGAGAATTAAGAGGTGGGAATATATCTCAGAGATCCTGAAAGCAAAATTCCATTGGCCTTGGAACTAATTAGGTTGAAGGGAAGGAAGAAATACATACTATATAAATCCAGAGGTGACATTTCTATCAGTCAGGGTTCATGTATACATTTCTTATGCAGGGGAAATAAAAGCAGTTTACCAATTTCGTTCCTATTAATGAGGTATAGAATAAAATTGCAATATAATTTTAAATGTTCATATGATTTTATTATTTTTTTGTTTTATGCAACAGTTCCCTGACCAGGCAACACAGCTAAAATGGAATGTTCAATTTTGCTTGACGATCCCACCCAGCGCCCCGCCAATAGCACCTCCTGGGACACCTGCTGTAGTGCTGAAATCCAAAATGCTGTTTTTTGTAAGTACCACCTGGTGTCTGTGTGTTCAGAGTTTCTGACTGAAAAGCCTTATGAGAATGATGGAACAGCTTTTGGATAACTGCACAAATGTAGGCCTAGATTCCTTAAGTTATCATTTTAGACTTTATCTAATCCTCATTCCTTTGGTGATAAACAAGTTTATTAAACTAGTAATTGTGTGACATAGTTGCATGTTAACCATAATAATGATTTGGTTGCTTGCCACTTTTGTTTGTCATATTTCATTTTCTTTTTGCTTGGTATATCTTAATCTGAAAGTACAGCTAAGTGATAGTGCCTTTGATAAATTCAGATGGATGTTTTTATTTTCTTACTGTATTCTTCTCTCTGTGTGTATTGTATATCCACAGCTTCAGTTAACTCAGAAAACATCGGTCCCTCCCCAAGAACCTGTTAGTATTATAGTGCCAATCATTTATGACATGGCTTCAGGTACAACGCAGCAGGCAGACATTCCTAGACAGCAGAACTCTTCTGTTGCTGCTCCCATGATGGTCAGCAACATTCTAAAGAGGTTTGCAGAGATGAATCCACCACGACAAGGTACATGATCCGTAGATGCTGTTTTATTGCATATATGTTATCCAAGTTCTTTTGAGTGACGCTCCTCCCTCTTCTCACCCTCTGCCCACCCACACCCTATCTTAGTAATAGAGCTGTGCTTGCTGTGAAATTCTCAATGTCTGCCTGTTGCTTTCTTCCTTTCTCATTGTTCTTCAGTTTTGTCCAGTTCTCTGCTGCCTGGACTTTATTTTTGTTACTGATCTTACTATTGGGACTGACCTAGTTGCTGATGCCAGAAGCTTGTATTTATAGCACATGGATAGCTTTAGATTAAGATGAGCAAATTTTCCATGGCTGTGAATTCCTACACTACTAATGATACCTGCCACTCTGTATATCACAAAGTTAAAATGCATGTTAATTTCTCATCTTTCATGGTTCAGTCATGAATAGAATAATATCAAAAGTTCTGTATCTTCTAAGTGTTTTGTGAAGAATAAAAGCTGATACAAATGGCATCATTGCTTTTTGGGCTTCTTATGTAACTGTCAGGCGGGTGCAAGTGAACCTTTCACCAAGTGCACAATGAAGCTCTCAAACGGAACATTGCTGAGGTAACCAGACAGGAAAAACAAACACGGTCCCTTCACTGTTTAAGTAGCATATACTTACCATGTAACTAACTCCTGAATTTTTGGTTACAAAACATAAAGCTCAGCAAAGAAACCTTTTGCTTATTCCTAATTCTAAGAAAATCACATTTTAATTTTACTTCTTTTCCATGTTAAGGAGAACCTATATATCTTTCTGTTTAGAGTAAGTTGACAAAATAATTGTTTTGAAATGAGGAGAAGTTGTTCTCTGAAACCTTTCTAGTTATCAAAATGTCAAAATTTTACAAGAAGCAGGAATCAGGTGAGGTCCCATTTTTAGTTGTTTATTGCCCCATATTGTATACATGGGTAAGTTTCTAATTGTAGTCTAGGAAGAATATATACTGGGCAGTAGAGAAGGGTATGCTTCTTTTGTCCCAATACTTCTTTCACATCTTAAAATTTTCTGCTTTCATCTTTTGACTTATCTCTTCTTTCAGCTAAAAAGTAGGTTCTCCAGAATCAAAGTTTAAAGCTATCAGAATTCAGTAGTAGTCCAGTAGAACTTTGGTAATAAACACCATTCCTTCACAAGGAGATGAGTAGCATAATGAGTCTTCATGTAATTTAAAATGAAAAGCAAAGAACATTTTGATCTTTTGATATCTACCAGAAGTAATGAAAAGATTTTATTTTAAAGACAGATGCAATTTCTTCTTTTACTTAAGAAATTATTGGACTATTTGAGGAGTGATGTTCTTTTATTTTTACCTTACACTGGGCATTTGGATTTCATTTTCTTTCCATGCCTTAATATTCCCATGATTGGTGAGAAGGTGACAGTGACTTGCAGTGTCCCTGCACATCGTGGTCTTTGTTGGAAGGCCGTTATTCACATGAGATCTTCAAGTTTTCTCTCACTTTTAGCCCCTGTGTTGTTCAGCATGCTCTTGTGAAGGGATCCAGCTTTTGCTTTATACTTTTTATGATTGGTTTGGTTTATAATAATGAAATATTTGTGATATTTAGAAGAAAATATAAAATCAGGGTGGTATTTGGCTTCCTTTCAGCCAAGGGAAAATTGAGAGGATGAATTACCAGCGCCTTCAAACAAATCTTGTGCTTGACTTCTTGTTGTGCCATGTTTCACCCACCTTTCTCTCCCCAAACCCATCACCTCCTCCTTACCATGAAGTGCTTTAAGAAAACTCACTTTAAAAAAAATTGTTTCTTTAATTGACATTAATGTTGAGCATCAGAAGTTGACCATTTCCTTGAAATTTGGGACCACACTAATAGATGTCATAGACCTGCACCATCTAGTATGACAGCCACTAGCCATATTTGGCTACTTAAGTTTAATTAAAATTAAATAAAGATTAAAGTTCCATTCTTCCGTTGTACTAGCTAAATTACAAGAGCTCAGGTGCTACAGCACAAAGAACATTACCATCCCCTGTTGGACAGTGCTGTCATAGGTATTTTCATCTGGCCTTTAATCAACATTATAAAGACACCACTAAAGATGTAATTGATGCACAAATATAAATTGATTCTTTTGTGAGATTTACAATACGTAGACAAGTTGTCTATGCACAAAACTCAACTTCAAAAGACTTCAGAAGTGTTGTAGTTTTTCTATAAAGAAACTCTAGGTTTCTCAAATTAAAAAGCTGAGAATTACTAACATTTCTTCCTAAGGAAAAAACAAGCCAAACCAATTATCATGTGAAAATTAACACTAAAGCTTCAGTCTACTGTAATACAGGCAATTAAGATTAGTCTTTTATGGAATCTTTAAAGTTCTTATTTTCAGTTTAATTACCCCCTCCCTTCACCAGTGTGTTAACATCATCTTTCCTGTATTGCGAATAGCTAATGACCATTTTTCTCTGTTGCAGGTGAATGCACAATATTTGCAGCTGTTCGTGATTTAATGGCTAATCTTACACTGCCCCCTGGTGGGCATCCATAAACACTATTGTTTTTAAACCAGGAAGGCTGACAAATGAGACAACACACACACAAAAAGTCTGAAGTCAGCCCTCAGTTTATAAAAGGAAAAGAACTTTGTTTCACTTTAAGATCTAAAAATTCTAAACTGGCAAAAAAATTTCAGGGTGCACTTCTTTCATCAAAAAGATCATCAATCTTTTGTATAGTTAACTTGTATAGTGTGTTTAAATGGGACACATTTCCAAATAGGTAACAATACATCAGTGTCGACTTGCCAGTAATAGAGTTAATATTCTGTTTTATACTATAAAATTATGAAAATGCCAAACTTGTTTATTTAATTGTTTTCTTATGTTTTGGGTGTAATAGTCCTTTTTGGTTTTGTTTTCTTTTATTGTTGTTTGGTTTTTTTTTAAGGCAGGTCTGTCATTTTTGAATACTGTAAAACTGTGATAAGCTTTATATTGAAGCTGTATTTTAATATGACCGCTTTGAATCCTTACATGAAAATGTTCTGGGACTTGTTATAAACAGATCCCAAGGAAGCAATATTTAATAAAACTAGGTTAAAATAAAAAAAAAAAAAGACACTTGTGTGTGTATAAACTCTATATTTCAGGGCATCCCTTCATCTTTAACCTACTGGGGCCTGTAATTCATTCTAACAAAACATGCCAAACATTTGACCAAAAACATCTCCTCCTTTATTTCAAGGATAATTTATTTTCTTCTAACATTCTTACCTTGACTGACGGTTGGCATTTAACCAAATTTAATGGGTGGTCTTTTCATTGTAGGATTTGGCTGAAGAGATGAGTGATTTCTGTTCATCAAAGATCCCAAATAATACAGTCATTCCTATGTGTTGAGGGTGTGGGAATTTTTCTTTTAAGGCAAATTTTGTTTACAAGATACTTCTGCCTCCAGCATTAATTAGGAAACAGAACTTTAAAACTTTACCTTTCATGAAATTTCTGTAGTGTTTCCTTGCTTCTCCCCTTCTACCCACCCTTGCCTCCCCCAAAAATTGGGGTTGTTCTTAACAATCCTAATTTAATTCATTGTCAACAAAAGATAGAATATTTTGCTTGGAAAAAGACCTGATTTTGAAGACCCCAAGGTCAGAGCCTAGTCTGTACAAGTCCAAGATCAAATGGAGTTTCTGGTGCTGACACACCTCGCAGGGTTTCTTTGGGAGCATCATGTTGTTTCTCTGAGTGAGTAAGCAGCCTTGTAAGCTTCAAAGACTGTGATCTGAAATAAAGGTCATCTGGAGATTTGACATTACAGGACAAAGTTTTTAAAATGATAACACTGCTGATCACTATAATATTGATTCTCCATTAAATTTTAGATGCTTTGTTTAATTCCACATTAAGAGGATTTGATTGAGCTTCTGTAACTTACCCCTCAGCAAATTCTAGTGTTGAGAATCTCACTGCAGCTCTGTCATGTCTGTTCTGAATTTTGCTTGATTCTCCATTTTCAGTTAGATTGAGACATTCTTTGACTTTCTTTTAGGTCTTATTTCTGCCTTCATCTGTTTCTCACCCACCTCTGCTACCATTCAGGAGCAGGTGACTACACTTTTGTCCTTCATTTAACTTATATCCTTGTGTTTTCAGCTCTCTTTACAATGGTAATGACAATATTTTGGTAAATGAAGAATCTTAATCAAGGATCAGCCCTTTTTTGTTTGTTGTTCTTTCATGTAGAACTCTACATGTATATACAAGAAGTGTATTTTTATCTGCAGGATAATACTGCTTCACATAATTTTAATAATAGAGTTAACTTTTGAGGTATTTTTCCCTTTGTGGTTTTGAAATGTTAATTGCATTTTTTACTTCATGCATTCACTGGATACTTTCCCCTGTTATAACTCATCTCCAAATGCATTGTGAAAACAAAAAAAATAAGGATTCCAGTGAACAGAATTTGCTCTTGATGCTTATTAAAAGTATGAATTTGAGTTTTGATGTCATACTTGGCATAGGAACTTGGTATATACCTTATTAAAGCTTGAAAACATTTAGCATTTGAATCTTAGATTTCATCACATAATCATACTCTTTTGTTATTCAGGTTCAATCAAAGGGATGGGATATCCATAGTCATTTTTCTACCTGTAGTAGTTTGGGTCTTAACTTTTTTTAGTGCTATTAATACTAAATAAAATTTAGACAAGTTTCAGAGGGCTACCAATTCTCTAGTTAATTTTGATGACGATGTGTTGGTTTTATAGAAATTTAGCCTTGAAACAAGAAATAGGTTCTGACTTGCCAACTTTTGCCCCTGTTATATGCCATTTCAGATTGTAGAGAAATACATATAGAATTACCAGAGAGGAAGAAGGTGAGAACTCAGCATATCACTTGGAAGTTATTAATAACTGGGGCAAAACTTTATGTTTAAAAAAGTAAGCTAAGTGTAAGGATAAGCTAAGTGTAAAGATAAGCTAAATTGACATAATTTTTAATTTTCTGGTCTACTTATTACTGTGTAGAACAGTAACCTGTTTGGTCACAGTCATTTGGACCAGGGTTCATTTCATGCCTTCAAGATATGTGATTTTGTTCCTCGAAATCTAATTTCAACATCAAAATTGGTTTTTTGGGGATTTGTTTTTTCTCTGAAATTCTGTTACATTATACTTTGATACTTATTATCCAGGTGTTCTTGATAGAAAATCAGTATACATAAATTTTTAAGGAAACTCCTATTCAAAGAATTGGAAGGATGGAAAAGAAAAAGATATATTTGTCTCTTGCACAATTTTCCTTTTCATTTGGTTTAATGGGAGTGCTTTGAAGTTTACTTAAGAAGGCTTTATTACCGTAGTGACTAAGGAGAAGAGGCTGAGCTGCACAACTCCATGAGCACCATGATGGACTTGCTCACAGTACTGGCTCACAGGTTTCAATAAAGTGCTTCAACTTCCAAGTGGCCATATGTTGAAATACTTGGCTCAGGAATAGAAATGATTGGTTATATTTAGATGTGTATTAATCCTCACAACAACTTTGAGCTTGGTAACAATGAGTATACTGAGGTATAGAGAAGTGAAGGAAGTAAATGCTTAAAACCAAGCAGAGCTAAGGAAGACAGATTTACAGATTTAAGATCAAATATAGCTAAGCAGCTTTGAGTCTAGAACTGGTGTTCTTAACCACTGTGGGGCTCTGCTGTGAACCAAGCAATGGATGGTGGCAAGCCCTCCACACTCCTCCCTCAGAACCTTTTGACTCTACAGCATAACATATATTCCAAGCCAAGAGGTTCACTAAAAAACAGCTAAAACCGAGATGAGCTCTTTGACACTGAGAGTTGACAACCCATTGCCTTATTACTCCTGTGGCACTTTGTCTTCTAAGACAAGAAACACTAATTAGTATGTAACCTGATACTTCAGGAAAATCATGAAGCCCATATCTGGCTCAGGGCTCTGCAGCCCTTTAGAAACCAAGAGACAGGCTACCCTGTTTGCTAGATTAGCACACCACAGCCTCAGAAAAAGTACACTGCAGGCAACCTGGGTCAAGTTTTACTAATGGCCTGGCTTTTAACTTTGGGCATGTTGATGTCCTTGGAAAAGGACATCATTCTGGGAATGGTGGAAGGACCCTGAGCAAGATGGATTGATTGACACAGTGACTAACAATGGGCTCCAGCATATCGTGAGGATGGCTAGATAGGCCAACGTTCAGATCTGTTCATAGGGTTGCTGTAGTCCAATCAACTAGCACCTAAAAACAACCAACAATATTCCCTGAACACCTACATCTGTAGAAGCAAGCAAGGAGAATCCCAGGCATCAGGAGGATGTGTTGGAGACTGCCAAAGTGTCAGTTTAGGAGCCAGAGAATTAAACGTAAGTTTAAAGTAAGGGCTGAGCACAGCACAGACTGCTGGCACAGAGGCTGGAAACATGCACAAGTGCCCTTTGAAAGCAAATTGCTCCGCCTCTGCTAGTGTCAGTAACAAAGTGCTGTTTTCTCTGCCACACCCGCGCGACGCCCTCGTGGCTCCCTGTTGGGGCGGTCGCTGGGCTGGACTGCGCCGCCTCAGAAGCAACGCTCCCAGGCCTGCGCGCATGCGTACTTCCAGCAATACACCCTGGAGGCTTCCGGGGCTACGGAGAGTCATGGTGCTATCCGAGCTTTCTGTGCGCCTCAACTGTGCTGAATACAAGAACTGGGTGAAAGCAGGCCACTGCCTTCTGCTGCTTCGCAGCTGCCTGCAAGACTTCGTCAGCCGTGAGGTGCTCGTCTTCCACCGCGGCCTGCTCGCCGCCTTCCCCGGCCTGGGCCCCGGTGCTGCCTGCCGTGGTGGCTCGCGGTGTAGCCCGCGCGCCCGCCAGGTGAGCACCTGGTCAGGGACCTTCATCGCCCCGCCATCCTCCCCGCCCCGCGCAGCTTCCAAGTTTCTGCCTCTCCCTCCGCCTCGGGTCCCTCCTTAACGCCGCCCCCTCTAGTTTCAGCCTCAGTGTCAGTTGTGTGCCGAGTGGAAAAGGGAGATTTTGAACCATCACATCAACAGAAATGGAGACGTCCACTGGGGAAACTGCCGGCCGGGGCGCTGGCCCGTCGACGCCTGGGAGGTGGCCAAGGTAAATCCTGGGCCCGGAGGCGTGGTCTTATGGAGGTGGGGGCCTCAAAGAGAGGTGCAGATCAAGGAGGATCCCAGTCTTGTTTGACCCACAGGCTTTTAAATTTTCATTTCGAACGGCTTAGATGTTTCTAGACTCTGCTATTGAATCCATCCACTAATAGAGTAGACCTGATGCCTGAAGGTATTTGAGTCCTTTACTCTGGTGGCTTAGTGGAAAGGAGTTGTGCTGCCAGTCCAAAGGTGCGGGCTTTGAATCCACCAGTAGCACTGCAGGAGAAACGTGGGTAGTCTCCTCCCATGAGATTTACAGCCTCTGAAAACCTGCTAGAGGGTCTGCTGTGAGTCATTTCCAACTCAGAGGCACACAAAAATCACGTCTGCTTATCCAGACATAAGGATTTCAAGAGATGCTGGGGGAAGATGTCGAGTGAGAGCTTGAGCACAGAGAGGGAGTCACCTTGAAGAGTTTTCAAGTGAGGTTCTCACAGTAGCTCATTATGGCAGGCACATGAGGAGCTGAGAATGTGGAGGACGAAGACAAGGAAAGTTAGGGATAAAATAGGAAGAACCTATGTGCCTGCCAAGGAATAAAAAGAACTTCAGGGAGGCAGAGATGGTTTGGGCAGCTAGATAGAAGACTTATAGGAAGGTTGTGTTCAGATCTTAGCAATGTGATTTACCAGTTTGTTCAGGAAAGATTGGACTTTTCTGATGTTTGGCAGAAGTCCAGTTTGGGGAGGGGAGGATTAATGTTAGTCAGAATTGGTTTCTGGATACAGATTACCTGTTGGCATCAGTTTATGTGTCAGTTAACAGCAGACATGAGCTCAGTGCCTGGGAAGTCAGCAGGCAGGATCTCAGCTCAATGCCTGTGGTTAAATGAGTTATTTACACTACTGGTGGCCCCCAGACATGTGGATATCTTGACATGTAAGCTACCACACTTAGACCCCCATCACCATTTTTGTTGCAACCACAGAATTGCAAATTTCTACTTTTACAATGAAAATTGTTATTGTTGTTGTTCACAGTCGAGTCAGAACCAAACCATAGCTCACCTTCTGGCAGATGGAAATTGCCCATCCTTCTCCCGTGGAGCAGCTGGTGGATTCGAACCTCAGGCTGTGGGGATTACAGTGCAGCATCTTACCACAAGGCCACCAGAGCGCCTTACAAGGAAAATAGAACAAGAATGAAGAAATAAAACTATACTTTATATTGGAGCTCTGGTGGCCTAATGGCAAGAAGCTGCACTGCTATCCTGAAGGCGGGGGTGCGAGGCCACAAGCTGCTCCGGGATTAACGCCCTCTGAAAACCTGCTGGAGGGTCAGCTATGGGTCTATGGGTCAGTTCTGACTCCACGGCACACAACAACATAACCTTTTATTATGCCCATCTCACACCTATTCTGTGTCCACTGCTGCTTTCACATCTTTGAAAACCTGTATGCCACCTTCTTAAGCCACCCATACCCGCTCCCCATTGCTGTCTCCCGGTATTTGTGTTTCCCATCTTGTCATTTCCTTGGCTCCTTACACAAACATCCTCTGGTCCACTTCATCTCAGCCTCCTTGTGTGCTTATGCCCTGGACCTTGGCATCACAGGATGGTACATGTATTCAGCACCCCCCAACCCCTGAAGCCATACGACTTCCACTCCTTTGAGGCATCCACTGAGAGAGTTCTCCATATCCAGCAGCCTCCGTCCTCTGGCTTTATTTAGCTCCTTAAGGTAGCCCAGATTCCGTGGTTCATTGTTAAAAATCAGTCCCTCGCAGTTAATATACCTTCTCTCCTTTCTCTGAACTTGTTTGTCCCAGCTACTGCCCCACTGACACCTATCATTTACGTCTACTCTGGGAAAGACTCACAAAGGAGCTGACTGGTTTCACTTCGTGTACTTCCCCCTCCTTCCCACTTCCATTCCTGTCTTGCTCCTTGCTGGTGGCTTTGTTCATGTTTTGTGGAGTTGCTGGGTGCCCCCCAGACACATAATTCCTCATCTTTTTTGACAAACCTCCCACCATGTCAACTACCTTCTTCCTTCTGCTAAAAAGAAGGGTTATCTGCTCCCATCAGCCAGGCCCTCTGAGGTTGTATTGGACCTTACCCTCTCCCACCTGCCCAGGAATCTTTGAATCTTCATTTATCCACTCTTCTTCCCACCTGGTTTATTCCCGTTGCCACACATATAGCTCTTACTGCCTAGATTCATTTTTAAAAGGTAAGAAGGAATTAAATGTAGAATTGCTCAGCATTCTTGCTTCTACGTCTACACTTAGGAAGAGCACTTGTAGACACATGCTCATCTCAACCCTGTCCCCATAGAAAAAAGTGGAAGGGACCCAAACATCCATCACCTATGAGTAGATAAAAATGTGATATATTTATGCAATGGGATGTCACACTAAAAAGGAATGAAAACTTATAAATACCACAGTGTGGTTGGATTTTCACATTATACTAAAAAAAAAAAATGAAGCGGCTGTACACAAAAGGCTACATATTATGTGATTCCATTTATATAAAATGTCCAGAAAAAGCATATCCATAGACGGTATGTCAGTGGTTGGCCGAGGTTGTAGTGTGGACAGGAAATGAGTTGTAGACAGGTAAAGTAAGTACAGTTTGAGGTGATAGAAATAGTCCAGAATTGGCTGGTGGTGGTTGTACACTCTGGATAAATGAAAAACCACTGTACACCTTAAGTGGATAAATTGTGTGTGTGATATCTCAGTGAAATTAAAGAGCAACCACACTTGAATAAATACTTGGCCCATCCCTCCAACTCACTCCCCTTATCTATTATTGCCTATGCACATCCCAGCACAGCTGCACCTTCCTCCTCTGCTTCTTTTCTCTCTTCTTCCTCACTGCACCCCAGCTTCTGCTCCTGCCACTCCACTGTTACCTGCTTCTGGCAGGATTATGGGCAATCTTCAGTTCTCTGGTCTTTCTTACCTCAGAGACAGACAACCAACTAACCCTATTGGCTCTCTTTTTCTCTTGAAACTCCCCTGGCTTTGTGACGTCCTACTCTCCTGGTTTCTCCTTTGTCTTCCTGATTTCTTCTCGCTGCCCCTTCTGGGCCTGTCCTCTCTCTGAATGCAGTTTTCTATTCTGGTGGTATCACCCAGGCTTGTGAACTGAAGTAGGCCTTCGTGCAGCTTCTGTTAAATGCTGTTGAGTCAACTCTGACTCATGACTAGGCCCCTATCTGCACCACCAACACTGTGGCAATCTGTCTTGAGTGTCTTCCTCTCTTTTTTTTTTTGGACTCTCTACTTTTCCAAACAGTACTTTCAATCTGTATGCAGAACAGATCATTTGGGAAGCAGGGCTTTATGAGGAAGGAAGCAAGGCTTTATGAGGAGGAGTGTGGAATCAAGATTGGAGGGAGACTCATTAACAGCCTATGATATGCAGATGACACAACCTTGCTTGCTAAAAATGACGAAGACCTGACATACTTGCTGCAAAAGGTCATGGATTGTAGTCTTCAATATGGATTGAAGTTCAACATTAAGAAGACAAAGATTCTCACCACTGGGCCAATTGGCAGCACCATGATAGATGGAGAAGAGATTGAGGTTGTTAACAATTACAGCTTACTCAGACCCACAGTCAACACTTTTAACACCAGCAGTCAGGAAATCAAAAGACTAATTGCATTGGGAACATCTGCTGTCAGGGACCTTTCCAGAGTGCTGAAGAGCAACGATGTCAGTCTAGATACAAAGGTGTGCCTAATCCAGGCCATGGTGTTCTCAATTACTTGTTATGCTTCAGAGAGTTGGACAGTGACTAAGGATGACAGAAGAATAGATGCCTTCGTGTTGTGGTGCTAGAGAAGAGTCTTGAACATACCATGGACTGCCAAGAAAACAAATAGGTCTGTCTTGGAGAGGGTGAAACCAGGTCTCTCCTTGGAGGCTAGGATTTTGAAGCTCCACCTCACTTACTTTGGGCACATGGCCAGGAGAGATTAGTCCTTGGAGAAGGACATGCTCAGAGGAGTGGACGGACAGCACAGGAAAGGAAGACCCTAGTTGAGATGGATTGATACAGTAACTGGGGTGATGGGAGTTGATGTGTCAGAATTAATGAGACTGGCCCAGGAAAGGGAAGGATTCAGAGCTGCTGTACGTAGGGGTACTATGCATCGTAGGCGACTGAACCAATAACATTCTGTGACAGTTTTGGAAACAGGAGTGGCATCCACTTCTTAAATAAAACTTGCCTCTAAACTCCATGAACTTTGATAAATGTCAATAGTTGTAGAGGGGCTTCAGGCCTTTTGTTCATAAGGTCGCTATGAATCTTGCTCAAGTCAAACACAATCAACAACAACAGCAACAACAACTTTTCCAAACAGGATGTGTTTTTCCAAAGACTCTCCTCCTACCAAAGTAGATCATATTTCACCATTTTTGCCTCTAAGGAACACTCTGGTTGTACTTCCTCCAAGACAGATGTATATGTCCATGGTATAGTCAATACTCTTTGCTAACACCACAGCTCAAATTTAGTCTGCCCTATTTGTTGACGTATTTTCATATGCAAATGAGATATTGAAAATACCATGGCGTGGGTCAGGTATACCAAGTCATTTGACAGACAACTGGAAGAGAGTATTTGTTCATGTTAAAAAAGTAGATGATCCAGCAGAGTACAGAAGTTGTCAAACAATGTTAATATCATACATATGTAAAATCTTGCTGAAGATTATTTTAAAATGCCTGAAATAGTATGTCAACTGGGAGCTAGTAGAAATTCTAGCTGGATTCAGAAAAGATTTCATTCCATTCCTGCTGTCAGATGGTCTTTGCTAAAAGCAGAAAATACCAACACTGTCTTTTTTTAGTGTTGTTAGGTGCTGATGAGTCAATTCTGACCCAGCCATCTTAAAGTACAATAGAATGATTGTACCTAAATCATTGTTTATGATCCTGAGTCATCCTTACAAATCGCTTCTATATTTGAGCCCATTTTTGCAGCTCAAACCATTTCATCTTACTGTTTTACCAAAAACTTTTTTGCTGAGGGCTCCCCAATTTATAACTTAAGCCCTGACCTCTCCTCAGATCCAGTGGCTTACTTGCCATGTCCACTTCTTGATTGCCTGAGTAGTTCATATTTCTTTCTAAACCAGGACTTGTCGTCTTTCCCCTGCTCTCAAGCACTACCACTAACTCCCTAAAATTGTTATTGTCATAGTTCCGTACCTCTCACGACCCTCTCATTTGTCCTTGTGTCTCCCTCCAAGTCACAGCTCTTACCCTCTCCTACCTGGCCATGTGCCGCTTCGCTCTACCCCTCTGGTTGACTCTCTGCATGTATGATCATCTAATGGGAAGGAGATTATTTTGTCCCTTTGCCTAAAATCCCTTGGCTGGGTTCCTGTAGTCCTTAGAAAGAACTCCAAACTTCTTTGCAGAACCAGTCAGTCCCAATTTGGTGTATTTCTCCAACCTCATTTCCTTCAATTCTAGAGGCAGTAAGGTAAAGGAGCTCTGCTGGCACCATGGTTAAAGTACTCAGCTTCTGGCCAGAATGTTGACAGTACAAAGCTACAAGCCACTCTGGAGTAAAGATGCCACAGTTTGCTTCCATAAAGATTCCACAGCCCTGGAAACCCTATGGAGCAGTTCTCTGCCTTACTGTGTGTCAGAATTTGTGGCAGTAGGTTTCATTTAGTGTATGCTGAGTTTCATTTAGTGTATGCTGAGAGACAATGTATGCTTCTAACCAGCATGTATTAAATGAAATACAGTGTCAGGAAGTACAGTTTTAAGAAAATGGTTTACTGTCAGGGCAGCAGCAGAGCCTCTCTGTTGTCTTCTATTTCTGAAAAGTCAAACTCTTAACGTGGATAAGACAGGTTTCTATTACTGAGAAAGTGCCAACCAGGATGTACTTGATAATGAAAAAGACTGTGCCTTGGTTATAAAGCAGCAAAGGCCCATCTAACTTTGCATTATCCTTACAGCAGTAGCCAGATTAAACAGTTTGATTTCTTCACTTGAATTGCCTTATTTCACCTCTGGTCAATTAATTAATTTTTGTTAACATAGCATCTATAATAGATTTTTTCTAAAAGGCTGGCATTTTAATGGCTAATATGACAGCCAGGTATGGTGCTGGCTATCCACCCCTTTTGATAGGAACCTTTTAATGTATGCAAAATTCTTATTAATTACGGGAGGTTCAGGTGTATGATTGTACAACCAGCAACATGTATCTATTTACTACATCCCTTTTCTGATACTGATATAAGCAACACTATAGGAGGCATTCATGTTGCTTGTCCACTAGAATTTATTTCATTTTGGTTGGGATTTATTCCTTTTTGAGGAAATAGTTCCTGCTGTGCAGCAGAGAGCTGGACAATGAGTAAAGATGAGAAAAGAAGAATTGATATCTTTGAGATGTGGTGTTGGAGAAGAGTACTCAATCCCGTGGACTGCCAAAAGAACTAGTAATTGTGTCTTGGAAAAAAGTGCAGCTAGAGTGCTCCTTGGAAGCACAAATAGCGAAGCTTCATCTTTCATGCTTTGGACATGTAGCTAGGCAAGGCTATCCTTAGAAAGGGACATCATGCTCAGAAAGATGGAGGGTCAGTGAAGAAAAGGAAGACCCCCAGCGAGATGAATTGACAAGGTGACTTCAGCAGTGGACTCTAGTGTCAGATGAAGATGGCACAGGATAGGACAAGGTTGTTGGCAGTTGTATAGGGTCCCTATGAGTCTTACTCAGCGATACCTAACAACAAAGGGAAGATGATGGTAGAATGAGACCCTTCTGATATATACCCACTCCTCACTTACCAACATGGTTAGGCTCCAAAGAATCAGTTTATTACATGAAAATTGGCATTATGGTGAAACTGAGGATGACTTCATTACCTGACTGCCAGATTATATCATTACATAACTGCCAAATCACCGAAAATCATGACCAGCCAAGTTAACACATAATTGTAGCCATCACAGCAAGCATTACTTTTGCCTCATGCCTCAACATTTATTACTGCCAGACACACATTATTAATGTGCAAAACAGCTGGATACTAGAGTTTCTACAATTGTTATAAATGTGAGATGTCAGATAATGAGATAGTCAATAAGTGAGAAAGTAGATGTATCTGGTCTCTCAAGGTGGAATTTCATCTGTAAATCTGCAACCCTACTTAACCCTATCCCATCAGCACAATACTTAATGGCATTTGTTAACATGTGTATTAATACATGCAAGGCTCTGTGTGAGTACGTTGCCTCCATTTGATCACTTAATTCTCACAGCATCCTTCAAGGCAGGGGAAGGACAGCTATCCCTGGCTTACTGATGAGTGTCTGAGGATTAACAATTGCCCAGCTCACTCAGACTCCAAGCTCTACTTTATACTGCTATACTGACATTTCTCAAGTCATTTACTCCACAACTGTCTTATTTTTTTTTTTTACTTTTAGAAACTTTTTTTAAGTCACCAAAACATGAGTAAGGGAAATGAAAGTGCTTTGTGCCCAAACTTGCTGCTTATATTCCATTACGACAATACAAAAAAATCAGTTGGGGGAGGTTTCACTAAAATTAAACATGGACAGCTAGAACAACTCTTGGGTTATTCCTTTTGAGCAGGACTTAGCTGTGACATTGTTGTTTCACTTGCATTTTCCAACATATCATCTGAGTGAATATGCTAGTAGTATTTGCCCTATCAGCTCCTAGAGTGGATGGAGACTCAGGGACCCTTTGTGCTTATCCCTGCCACAGGCCTTCATGCCCCGAGGACTTGCAGACAAAAGAGGACCCGAAGAGTGTGATGCAGTTGCTCTTTTAAGTCTCATCAACTCTTGCGATCACTTCATAATTGATAGAAAGAAGGTCATAGAGGTAAGAACTGCCACATGTAGACGCATCTAATGAGAGAAGGCTTGATCGCCGCCACCTTCCAAATGACCCCAGCCATAAAAAATCCCTGTGAAGTTCTTCTGTAACACATATGGGGCCACCACAAGATGGGATTAATTTGTCAGCAACTAGTTTAGTTATATTCTATTTTTAAAAGAGAGTAAGGTAGGAAATGAACACCAGCAGTGGGGCATGTTCTGTGGAGCTAAGTCAGCCATGCAAAAATAGTTACCAGAGTCTTCCCAAACAGTGTTGAACAAAGGGAGTTAAACTCGATGGTTCAAGGTTGGCAGAACTTGGCAGGGGGCGATGGTCAAGAAGCTCTGTGCCAGTGCAATGATTCCAGCCCTTTAGCTCATTTTCTCACAACTCATCTTTATGCTCTTTGCTACAAAACCATTTGGAACCTTCAGTTCCAGATCCCTGTTCCACCACAAAAAGATGCTAAGAAAATTTTCCCTTCTAAGTGTTAGTAACCAAACTGCTGACAAAGCCAAATTAGATGGAACTGCACTTAAAGAAAAACACTTACTGGTGTTTTTGGTCAGGATAGACCACGCTGCTTGTCAGAGTCAGATCTTCTCTGGTTGATTGTGAAAACTCTGTTTCACCAGAGATTAGTTTTAACCAGTGAGTGCTCTGCAGGTCATGAAAAAGAGTGATTATTTATAGAATGTAGAAATAGTGGATGTATGGTTTGCCACAGTGCCAGCTGTTGAAAAGGAGCCTTTGTGTTGCAGTGGTTAAGCACTGAACTGAAAGGTTGGCAACTCAGACCCACCAACCACTCCACTGCAAAAGAGATGCAGCAGTTTACCTCCAAAAAGATGATAGCCTTGGAGCCCTTGTGGAGCAGTTCTCCCCTGTCCTATAAGGCTGCTGTGAATCAGAATCAACTTTAGTTTTTACTTTACCAGCTATTGAATTTTTTTTAGGAATATATATATATGTGTGTGTGTGTGTGTGTGTGTATATATATATATATATATTCCAATTTGCCTTGTTATAATAAATTTGTGGCTTTATGATAAAAATAACTCAAGGACATATGATATTGAAACTAATTTGCATAACTCACAAGAAAAAATATTAAGTGCATTTCTGAAACAAGTATTTTCATTGAATTTCAGAATTTCAATAGTATTAAACCTTGGTCTTGTTTAGAAAAAGTTTAAACATTAAACCTAGCTAAATAAACTTTTTGTTAGGTTTAAACACAATTGATATAGAAAATGTTTTCCCTCTAAATCTCAATCTTAAATACATGGGAAAGGGAGGGGGAAAGGTAGAAAATGTCTTTAGCAGCATAAAGACTAAATCCATTAACCACCTTAAACTACGATATCCATTATTGACCCCATGAAAAATCACTGGGCAAATACCAAAAGTTACCCACTTCATAAGACAAAAAGACAATAACTTCCTGGTTACGGTAGGTAAAAGAGTTTAGAAATAGTTAAAAAATTTTTTAACCTTAAGCTAGATAAATCATCTCTTTCTCTGAAGAAAGTTTAACAGAAATTAAAAGATGCTTAAACTAAGCTGATTTTCAGTCCTCTCTGAACAACAGCAATGAAAAATAATGGTTGATTAGCTAAGCTTTGTGCTCTAACCAAACTAATTAATTACAATGATTGAAATGGCAACAACTCATCAGACTGGGCAACTGAATACTTTTGCAAGACTTTTGTCTTTTTAATAAACCCAGAAGACACTAAATTGATCCAGTTATTGCAACCTTCATCTTGTAGATGTTCCTTTCTTTGCCAATCTTGTAGTTAATCATCTTGGCCCAATCAATCTTTGAGTGAGTAACAGGCAACTGTCGACGTAAGGCTTTGAAAGTAGTGTGCGACATGGTCTGATAATTCTCACCAATGGCAGCCTCATAGTAATTTTCTGCAGCTTCTACGATCTTTATAAATTCTTTAGCTGTTTGCACCTCATTAGACATTGTTAAGGAATCTTGTATGTCTTTACGACTCACTAACTGAATATTACCATTTTCATAATAATGAACCTGAATTTTCAGGATGCCAACCACTTGAGTGGTTGAAGGAGTGATTGTAAATTTCCATTCTGACCTCCAACGGCCATTCCAGAAGTTTCTTGCTTGGAACTGATGGCTTTCTATGCATGCAATAATGGTTTGCTGTCCATATATTTTTTTACCATACACTGTGCAGACCCCATTTGGGTAATACTGTTTTACATAAGCCTGAAGAGCAATTTCTATGGAAGTTCTCCATGATTCAATGGTATTTTCTGCTTTGTAGGGTCTTGGATCAGTTACTTCCTTTCTTAGGTGATCAAATGTAAAGGATAGTCTGTTTTTTGGATCCAAAAATTTTCCATTTCCCAAGTCACCGTGTTCAGTTATCAATACCTGATCGTCATAACCATCAATCTTTACAGGCGTGAACTGGTCCAAGTTATACTGTGCAAATATACGGGCTGCACTTTGCTTGAGAAGATTATCATTGTTGAGCAGTAGCCGGACATCATTAAACACCTCATTAAATTCTCCCGGGGGGGCATGAATGATAAATTTTGCTACTATACACACCTTTTCTTCATCAGATGAATGCTCCTTCAGATCCTCCATCTTTCTTCTGGTGACAAATCTTGGCGGTGGTGGTGGCGTGGCAGCGGCGGCAGCAGCAGCAGCAGCATCAGCCACTGGACTTCCCTCTTTTCATGTGGTCCTCCGCTGCACGCTCCTGCTGAGTGGGGTGTCCCAGCTTCCACGCATGCACCAGGTCTGAGGCCTTTATGACATCAACAGAAGCATATCACTGTCATTGGCTGGCCCCTTTGGTATTATTTTTACAAAAGTTGTTTCTTAATTATTGAGGTCTTTACATATTTATTAATATATGATAAGATGGTCTCATTTGTTTTCAATTTTGACAGAAGTTGACATTCTTTTAATTTTCTTTTTTTTTATTCTTGTTGTGTGCCATCAAATTGAATCCGACTGGCACAGGAGGAGATTGCCCCTCCTTCTCCAGCAGAGCATCTGGTGGATTAGAATTACCCACCTTCTGGATTGCAGCGCAGCTTCTTGCCACTAGGCCACCAGGGCTCCCTTCATTATAGTATTTATGCTGAAAATATCCCTTTAGCTCAGTTTCCCAGAGACAAGATTTTTGCGTTACTGCTTCAGCATGTAGCTGTCCCAGAGCTGGTATTCTTTGTTCTTTGATGTGGTATTTTAGGCTAAGAGATCAAGGTAAATATAAGGGATAGGCAGCTGGCCACAAAATTGAAGGAGCTAAGGAGATTAGAGTGTTGGACAATGACTAGGGAGGATAGAAGGAGAATTGATGCCTTCTTGAGCTGTGGTGCTGGAGAAGAGTATTGAATGTACCATGGACTGCCAAGAAAACAAACAGATTCATCTTGGAGAGGGTTAAACCCGGCTACGCCATGGAGGCAAGGATTCTGGGGCTTCGTCTGATATACTTTGGACATGTTGTAAGGAGGTACAGGTCCTTGGAGAGGGACATCATGCTTGGGAGGGTGGAGGGACAGCGCAGGAGACCCTCTATGATGTGGATTGATTTGGTGATTGGGGTAATTGGGATGGGTGTGTCAGAGGCAGTGCCTTTGGCACAGGATAGAGCAGGGATTAGGGCTGTTGTACCTAGGGTCGCTGTGAGTTGCAAACGACTCGACAGCACATAACAACAACAACAACAAGGAGATCTATAATTGTTGTTGTTAGGTGCCACTGAGTCAATCAACTGTGACTCCTAGTGACCCTGTGAACAACAAATCTATAAACTTTGCACTATCCTTCACCCTCTTCACAACATGTTTGAGCCCATTGCTTCAATCACTGTGTCAATCCACCTCCTTGAGGGTCTTCCTTCCCTGTGCCAACCCTCTACCTTTCCAAGCATGATGTCTTTTTCCAAGGACCGACCCCCTCCCAATAACATGCCCCAAGTGTGTGAGGTAGAGTTTCATACCATCCTTGCCTCTAAATAACTCCCAGATTGCACTTCCCTCCAAGGCAGACTTGTTCTTTTGGCCATCCATGGGATATTCAGTATCCTTCTCTAATGCCATAGATTCAAAGATAGCAATTCTTCTGTCATCCTGATCCACTGTCCAACTTTCAGATGGGTAGGAAACAATTGAAAATACCATGGCTTCGATCAAGCTCACCTTACTCTTTACCCTGACATCCTTGTCCTTAGCACTTTGGAGAGGTCCTCAACAGTGGATTTCCCCATTGAAATATGTCTTTTGTTTTTTTGTTTGTTGATGGCGGATTCAAGTAAAATGAAATGGTTGAAAACATCAATCTTTTGTCCATATATCATGATCTTGCCTGTCTGCCCAGTGAAGAAGATTTTTGTCTTGATGAGATATGTTCTGTATTGAAAGCTGCATGTAGTCTTAGAACTTCTACAGCAAGTGTTTCAAGTCCTCCTCACTTTCAGCAAGGAAGGTTGTGTGATCTGCATAGTGCAAGTTGTTGATGAGTCTTCCTCCTATTCTGATAACCACATTTTTCTTCATAGCATCCAGCTGCTCTAAGTATTTGCTTAGCATGCAGATTAAGTAGATACAGAGAAAGGATACAACCTTGATGCACATCTCTCAACTTTAAACCATACAGTGTTCCTTTGCTCTCTTCAGACAACAGCTTGTTGATATAGGTTTCACATGATCACAATTAATGTACTGGGATTCCCATTTTTCTTAATATTAGCCATAATTTGTTATGATTGGCACCATCACTTGCCTTTCTGTAGGCAATAAAACACATATAAACATCTTTCTGGTATTGTCTGCTTTTTAGCCCCTCAAAACGGAATCAGCAATGATATCCCTCGTGCCACAGGTCTCTTTTGAATCCAGCTTGAATTTCAGGCAGTTCCCTATCAATGTGCTGTTCCAGCCATTCTTGAATGATCTTCAGCAGTATTTTACTTGCATGTGATACTAATGATATTATCCGATAATTTCCACATTCTGTTGGATCACCTTTTTTTGAAAGGGGAATAAATACGAATCTCTTCCAGTCTGTTACCAAATAACCACTTTCCACATTTCTTGGCATAGACTAGTAAGCACATCCAAGACTACATCTATTTATTAAAACATGTCAGTTAGTATTCCATCAGTTCCTGGGACCTTATTTTTTGGTCAGTGCCTTCAGTGCAGCTTGAACTTCTTCCTTTATCACCATTGGCTCTTGATCTTAGGCTACTTCTTGAAATGTTTCAGTGTCAACCAATTCTGTCTAGTAAAGTGACCCTGTATATACCTTCCACCTTCTTTTGATGCTTCCTGCTTCATTCAATATTTTGTATATTTGGCTCCCTCACTATGCAAATCAAGACTTGAATTTGTTCTTATATTGTTTGAGCTTGAGATATGCCAGATATATTCTTCCCTTTTGGCTTTCCAATTCCAGCTCTTTGCACATTTTGTTATGCTACTGTAAGAATAAGTATGGGGAGGGGGAGGGCTGGGCAGGGAGAGAAGTGCAGCAATGAATGAATGGAAATCCAAAATCTCTGTAAATGTTCATTAAAATTATTTTTAAAATTAAAAAAAAAGAATAAGTATAGGTATATTTAAATTTCTAACCCTGATTAAATTATTTAAGTGTTAAGTGGTACAAGTTTGAGCATACCATCAAGCCTTCACAATACCTGCAGGTAACCATGTTTTTCTGGATTGCTGGGGCATCACCACCTTAGGTGATTAGGAAGGGGGAAATGGACTGCCAAAAGAATAAACAGAGATGTTTTGGAAAAGTGCAGCCAAGAGTGTTCCTTAGAGGCAAGGATGGAGAAACTTTGTCTTACTTTGAACAGGTTGCTAGGAGAGGCTATTTCTTGGAAAGGGGCATTGTGCTTGTCAAGATGGAGGATAATTGAGAGAGGAATACTGTCAATGAGATGGATTGATACAGTGACAATAATACTTCAAAAATTTCATGCATGCATGCAATTTAACCTATCTAAACATAGTTGGTTTTTGTTTTGTTTTTGTATATTTATGGTGGGAGGTGGTTAGAAACTTTTAATAAATAAGTGGGGTGTTAATTTTTGTACAGTCTGTGGGCATTTACACCTATTTTTTTTTTGTTTTTTTTTTTTTTTAATTTTTGTGTGTGCGTGTACTGTCAAATCAGATCTGACTGGTACAGGAGGAGATTGTCCCTCCTTCCCCGGCAGAGCATCTGGTGGGTTCGAACCGTGCGCCTCGGGGATTGTAGTTGCAGTTCCTTGCCACTAGGCCACCAGACCTCCCTTTACACCTATTTTTAATGTATTAAAATTGGTAATTATGTACACATTAAATTAATAAAACAACAGTTTTCTGTTATGATTTGTTAATTCCCTAAGACCTTGGGTTTTTTTAAGTACCTTTATATCAAAAATGATGATGCATCTTTATATTTTTAAAAGCATATTGCTGCTCAAGAATGGTACCCTGTTGTCAGAAAGGCATATATTCATAATTATACATTTAACATTGTAAATAACCTTAGGAAATCTTTTTTGATTGATGCTATTCAAAATAAAATTTAAATGAAGTAACTTTCAAAAAAAAAAAAGAATGGGATCAAGAGATGATGAGGATGACACAAGACAGGACAAGGTTCAAATCCATTGTATATAGCGTTGCTCTGAGACATGCTCTACTTGACAGCACCTCACAACAACTATTGCCTAGTCGCCACATTTAAGTTCTAGAATCCTGGGCCCAAAATGTGGCTTTGAGTTATGTTCTTTAAATAAATAAATAATTTTAAAAAAATTTTTTAGTTGTCGTAAAAATAGGAATTTTCAGCTACTCTTGAGAGATCAGGCATTGCAGTCATACAGCTCCTCTGGGAAGAAACCATGAGTAGCTGCTGCCCCTTTCAACAAGGTATCCGCTTTGCCGTTTTCCCAACCCCACCATGAAGAATCTTTATTGTCTCCCTTGAATTCTTGAAGACATTTCAGTTTGTGGTTGCAGGAGGACTTGACTTTTTATATGTACCCTTAGGATGAATAGTCTGAGTTGGAGGCTGGCATCCTCCACCATGGTACAGCTTCACATCAGATTATGCATATGATCCCAAGAATATTACAGTTTAGTTTTTGTCCTCTGAGGACCACACTTGGGCATTTTGTAGTTAACAAAGCCTTCCTAAAGCATTTCTTTGGAACCACAAACCTTCAGCCTGTATACCATTGATTGACATGGAAGCCTGTTAACTTTTTATCTTTCTGTAGGTGATTAAGTGTCGTAATGAGATCATGCACTCTTCAGAGATGAAAGTGTCTTCTATGTGGCTTCGAGATTTTCAGATGAAAATCCAGAATTTCCTGAGTGAATTCAGGCATATCCCAGAAATTGTGTCAATATACTCCAGAATAGAGCAGGTAAAAATCATATGAAATGATACAGTGATTCCTTTAGAATTTGAAGTTTGTTAGACCTAAAACTAAGCATTAGGTTATAAATAAGAGAAAGAATGTGTCCATTTTTTTATATGAAATCTGGACTTGTACTGTGCTGAGACGTGATCACAGGATAGTATGAAATAGATCCAGTTAATAAAGTTTCATTATAAATTCTTTGAGTAATGCACTGGAATATTTCTTGCATTCAGTCAGCTCATATATTTGTTTGATAATCTAACAGCTGTTGACATCTGACTGGGCTGTTCATATCCCTGAGGAAGATCAGCGAGATGGGTTTGAATGTGAAACAGGAATTTACTTGAGTGAGAGCCAAGTAAATGAAGTAGAAATGGAATTAATAAAGGAAAAACTTCAAGAGATTTACCTCCAAGCAGAAGAGCAAGAGGTGTTGCCTGAAGAGGTAAAAAAAAAAAAAATTATCAGTTCTGTATGAGTAAACAAAACAAAGAGACCAGGGAGGAGGAGGAGTTCATTTTGACATATAGCCAGTTATTAGGTTTCTGATTTATACATCACATAATTTCCAGAAATGAATATTCTTTTTGCACAGAGTATTTGCTTAATAAGTATGTCCAGCAAACGTTTGCATGCCCACTTTGTGCCACAAAGTAGAAACATGATAAAGGCTGACCCAGTTCTGATCAAAGTGCAGGTTAAGAGGATTGTAGAAAAGGCTTTGCTGACACTGTACTGTTGAGCTGGGGCTTGCAAAACCCAATAAGAATTTGACAAACTGCGAAGGAACAAGGGTACTCTGGACAAAATGGCCTCAGAAATGACAAAACAAGCATAGGAGATAAGGTCAGGTATGAAGGTGGTAAAAAAGGCGTATTATGCCCTGTCAAATGTTTTTATTCCCCAAAAGCCATGAGGAGAAGCAGGAGAGAGTGAGCTGAGCAGATATGGCTTTGAGAAAATTAGGCAGGGGGAGGTTGGACTGAAGTGGAGACAATTGTGGTCACGTGGAGATGAGGGAGAGGATATGAACTCAAGGCTGTGGACAAGTCAGATTCTGGTAGTTTTTCTGACAGGCACATGGATCTTAGTGATTGATTAGATTACTTTGGATGTGGGGTGGGGCTGGAGGAGCCTTGTAAAGGAGGGGCTAAAAGATCAAGGTGTCTAGCCTAGTACAAGGGAAATTAATGGTGGTCTTAAACTCTGATAGAGAATATAGAGAGAATGAGTCCACTTTATTACATGCAAGATACAAAAGATAGTAACAGTAGAAAAATTGAAAGGTTCAGAAATAATCCAGCCCTGGCTGGATTCAAGTTACAGATCACCAAGAAAAATTATTTAGAAAAATCAATTCACTTCTCCTTCCTTGTCCTAGAAAAGTAATTTTGCTGGTCATGTCATTTATAGCAAGAATATTTTGGTTGTTGGTTTGGGTTGTTTTTTTTATTTATTTTAGAAATTGGTTTCTGTATGAATGTTCATTTTTTAAAAATTTTTTTATATTGGTTTACATGAATTAATAATTGTTTCACACATTCCTTTGTTCACGTTGTGTTTCATATGATCATTTGTTTTTGTTTTTGTTTTTTTTTCTTTCTATATTTTATTAATTTTCATAAACATTTACAGAGATTTTGGGTTTCCATTCATTCATTGTTGCACTATTCTCTCTACCCTCCTCCCAGTTTGTTCTTGTCCAAATGCCACAGTGCTTGTTCTGATTAATCTTCTTTGTCAGTGTGTCCTTTGCCATTCCCTATCACTCCTCCCTGAGAGAGACTTCACCCTGAGTCATAAGGAAAAGGGGATGGCGTATTCTCTTAGCTACTTCCTGCTGAAAAGGGACGCTGTGGGTTTCAGGGTGAAGATCTTCTCTCACTACTCTAAAGGCAGTAGGAAACACATAGACTATTATGGAGATTGATTTTGGAATTTAGATGCACTCTTATTGATTGTGCTTGGCCGTACATGTTCATATCCTTGAAGATGTATCATGGGGGTGTTGCAACCTAGAAGACACAACTTTGACTAACAAGTTATAAGTACATGAGTCAAAAATTATGGAAAAGTAAAAGAAAAGATTCTTTCATTGTTTTACAAACCCTCCCCCAGGTCCCCTCCACCATGTAGCCATCGCTCTAGACTCCTGTGATGACAGAAATACCTAGTCACATATCTCTTTTAAACAGTTTTCTCCCTCCTCTGTTTCAGTGCAGTATACATTATTGAACCCATCTTACTCAGTCTCTCCCCAACCCCAAGGACAGTCCCATTCTACAACAGTGGCATCATGTAATATTTGTCCTTTTGTGACTGGGATATTTCACTCAGCATAATGTTCTCCAGAGTCAACCATTTTGAATAATATTGTATGAGTTCCTTGTTTTTTAATGCAGCATAGTATTCCATTGTGCGAATATACCACAGCTTCTCTAGCCATTCGTTTGTTGATGGGCATTTATACATCACATAATTTCCAGAGATGATAAGAGGCTTGCAGAAAAGGCTTTGCTGACACTGTGCTTCGTTCAGAACAGAGTAAACCACAAGAAGAATAAACCCTGCTCTCGTCATATGCCTCCTCACAGGCAGTGTCCAGATTGTGAAGCACCGAGGAGTTGAAAAGTATTATATTTTGAACCCTAATTATCTCTGTTTTGCAGAGAAGACTAATTGTCTTGAACTGTGAAATGATATCTCATAGTTGTTTTAATTTGCATCTCTCTTAGGGCTAGGGATTTTGAGCATTTTTTCATGTGTTTGTTAGCCATCTGAATGTCGTCTTCGGTGAAGTGCCTGTTCATATCCTGTGCCCATTTTTCTATTGGATTATTTACCTTTATCTTGTTGTGGTGCTCAAGTATTTCATAAATTCTGGATATAAGTCCCTTATCTGATATGATATTACCGAATACTTTTTCCCAGTCAGTGGCTTCCCTTTTTACCCTACTGGAGAAGTTTTTGGATGTGCATAGGGATTTGAGTCTTAGAAGGTCCCATTCATCTATGTTATCTTCTCCTGGTTGTAGGTTTTCCAGGATACTGGGAAGACTGTTTATGTTGTGGATTAGGACTTCTAGTGTTGTTCCTAGCTTTTCTGTAATGAATTTTATAGTCCTTGGTTTTAGTCCTAGGTCCATGATCCACCTTGAGTTGGTTTTTGTGTATGGAGTGAGGTGTGGGTCTTGCTTGAGTCTTTTGCAGATATTTTTCCAATTTTGCCAACACCATTTGTTAAAAAGGCTGTCGTTCCCCCACTTCACTGATTTCATCATATGATCATTTTTATAAATTGTGTTTTATAAAATGAATCCCCATTGATCTGTGCCCACCATTACCCTTGTCTTTTCAAGTCCCCGCTGAGTCTTTCTTAATTTCTTCACCCCCTCCCTCCTCCCAACAAACTCTATGACCCCGTGGTTTCCCTCCTGCTCACCCTCAGCCTTCTGGCTCCCTCCCCTTCCTCCCTTGGACTTTTATGCACATCTTACTAGTTATTTTTGTAGTAATGATCTTATGCAGTATTTGTCCTTATGAGACTGAATTAGTTCACTCAGCATAATACTCTCCAGTCTCTCCCATACTATGTAGTATTTTTCAAAAACCATTGTTCCTGAGTGCTACATAGTAGTCCATCGTGTCTGTGTACCACAATTTCTCAATCCATTCATTTGTTATTGAATTTTTTTAAAAGAAAATGTATATGCCATCCATAAGCTGTGCTTATTATGGTAAATACACTTGTATAATGGTTCTGACAATTTTCCAGTACCTTACTCAGTTTGGTGAATTCCATTAGCATAGGCACTAGGAACTGCTCTTTTTAGAGTGCACTTTGGTCTGGTCCTCCATGGACATTTAAAGCAATAAGTAAGCGTGTGGGCCATTTGTTTATTCTTCTGGTTTTTTAAAGCCATATGTTCCATTTTGCTGTATTTGAAAATCTCATTCAAACCAGCCCCAGTTTTCTTTCTCTTGCTTCATTCCAAACAGTAAACCAAGAAACAACAACCTAGGGATCAGACCCTAGCTCCACAGTAGGCTTCTCTTTCATGAGAGAATGCCAATTTATTCCGTTTGTGTGATAAAAAGCAAATTATATAAGTAGCCCCACACTGAAGGCAGCAGTCTGTAGAGTTGAGAGCTGATAGGGAGCCTACCATTGGTCTGATCAAACCTTGTACTTTACATAGGGAGCGCCTCCAGGAACAGGCTTTGTGGCTGGGTAGGAGGCCAGCCTAGCAGTCCCTTGCTCTAGGCCTGTGTCTCCTCACAGTTCATTTTGACATATGGCAAATTACTAATTTTCTGATTTATACATCACATAATTTCCAGAGATGATAAGAGGCTTGCAGAAAAGGCTTTGCTGACACTGTGCTTCGTTCAGAACAGAGTAAACCACAAGAAGAATAAACCCTGCTCTCGTCATATGCCTCCTCACAGGCAGTGTCCAGATTGTGAAGCACCGAGGAGTTGAAAAGTATTATATTTTGAACCCTAATTATCTCTGTTTTGCAGAGAAGACTAATTGTCTTGAACTGTAGGTCACTAAGTTTCAATGGAGTTGATAAACTTTCATTTTCCATAGACTATGGCATTTCTCTTAATGCTTCAGTTGATCACATGGAAGTTAAAGATTGACTAATATCTATCTCTGAGAAGTTAAAGGTTGACTTCCCATGGTGCATGGACCTTGACCTCATTTGAAAGTTCAGTGCCATATATAATCTGGATTTTTTTAAGGTTAGTCTTCAAGTGAGAGGATTCAATAAGGGTGTATTTCAGGAGCTCTGGTGTCTTAGCTGCAATGCAATCCCCAAGGCACAAGATTCAAATCTGTCAGGTGCTTTGCAAAGAAAGATGGGCAGTCTCCTCCCATGTGATTAATTGCCTCTGAAAATCCACCAGAGGGTGAGCTATGGGTCAGTTCCAATTCAGCAGCACACAACAAGAAGGTGCCATTAGCTCAGTGACTTCTAAGAAAGTGAAGAAAATTCTATCAATTAATTTTAAGACCTGTCAACAGTAAGGTGCGTTCTTGAGATGTTAAAATATGGGGAGTGATATGGAGGGGCAGGGTGTGCATCTAGGAAATAAGAAGTACAGTGACTGTATGATGGCCACAGGACTTTTTTTTTTTTTTACAAAAACTGTTTAACAGATGTTTAACAAGTCTCCTTCAGTTTTTCATTAAAACAGAGATAGACTAAATTGAATTTAAAAGGGTGAATAGATGTAACTTGGTGTGATCTCACAAACCTGGCAGATCATGGGACAGGAAGACTTTGAGACTCACCTAGGAGTGCCAAGGAGAGCATGGTAGAAGGAGTCAATGATTTCTATTGTTTTCTAATAGTTTGATAATCCTTAATGGTTGTTGTTGTTGTTATGTGCCATGGAGTCGCTTGCGACTCATAGCAACTCTATATACAACAGCCCTAAACTCTGCTCTGTCCTGTGCCAATCGCACTGTCTCCGATACACCCATCCCAATTACCCCAGTCACCGAATCAATCCACCTCCCAGAGGGCCTTCCCCTCCTGTGCCTGCCCTCCACCCTCCCAAGCATGATGTCCTTCTCCAAGGACTGGTCCCTCCTTACAGCATGACCAAAGTATGTCAGATGAAGCCTCAGAATCCTTGCCTCCAAGGAGCAGCCTGGTTTAACCCTCTCCAGGATGAATCTGTTTGTTTTCTTAGCAGTCCATGACACCCTCAGCACTCGTCTCCAATACCAAAGCTCAAAAGCACCAATTCCCCTTCTATCCTCCCTGGTCATTGTCCAGCTCTCTGACGCATAACAAGTGATTGCAGAGACCATGGCCTGTACCAGACGCACCTTAGTCTCCAGAGACACACCATTGCTCTTCAGTGCTTTAGAGAGGTCCCTGACAGCAGACTTTCCCATCGCCATACGTCTTTTAATTTCCTGGCTGCTGGTGCCAAGAGTGTTGATTGTGGAGCCAAGCAGACTAAAGCTGTGAACAATCTCAATCTCTTCACCATCTGTCCTGATGTTGCCAGTTGGTCCAGTGGTGAGAATCTTTGTCTTCTTGACATTGAGCCTTAACCCATATTGGAGGCTGCAGTCCTTGACACTCTGCAGCAGGCGCTTCAGGTCCTCCTCAGTTTCAGCAAGCAGGGTTGTGTATAGAGTTATAAAAAACAATTACAAAAATAGACCCTGCATAGGTGACTGTGATTGTGAAAACACTTTGCGCTGTAGAGTACCTGAACACGCAGGGAACCCAAGGAGTGCATGCCCGTGGATTGTGTGCTCATGGAGAACTTGCTGGTGGACTATGTGCTTGTAGCTTGCATTCTTACAGACTGTGTGCTCATGGAATGCTGGCCCATAGCTGTGTGCATGCCTGTGGACTGTACCCTTGTACAATGCTTATGGAGCACTTGTCAATGGACTGTGTGTGCGTCGGATGTATGCCCATCCACCAGACCACTCTGAGCCACATTCATTACTCACCCAGCAGCCTTTCATTTTGCACAGTCTGCTGCCTTGGCTGCTCTGCTGGGAGTTTGGGATTTAAACATTAAAGAACAATGAGGACAATAGCGGCCTAAAAATATATTCAATCATTTGCATGTTATTTCAAGTAATTACTGGTTTCCGCAGTTCTGGTGAGGAAAAAGATCCATGGGGAATTGCAGCGAGAACAGACAATGACAACATACTTGAGGCAGTAGGGGAAAGGACACAAGAGAGCGTTTCATCTGTTAGAACCCAGAAGTAGTTATAAAGCACTTGTGTGTGCCAAGAACAGTGCTAGAAGCTTGGTGTACAGCTGGAAAAAGACAAAGATCCCTGCTGGGGGGAGACAGATGAACAGCAATAAACACAATAAAGAAGCCATGTAGGTATATTCTTACTGTGCCTTTGGGATTGCAGTGCAGCTTATTAACACTATGGACCTAAATAAAAGCCAGGCAATGCACAACACAATCTTCCTAAGTAAGCCAGTTTGTGGAAACTAAGCTAACTTCTTTTTCTTTCTTTTTTAAAAAGTATTATTAATTGGTCAGCTACGGGTCTGTTCCAACTCCACAACAACACTTCCACAGTGACCTTTGGTAGCCTAGTGGGTAAGGTGGTGTCCAGAAGCAGCCAGTTCAAACTCACCAGTTGCTCCAAGGGAGAACAATGGACAACAATCTCCTGTGGAATTTACAGCCTCTAAAAACTTCCTGGAGGGTTGCCTATGGGTCTGACTCCACTGACGTTGAATTGGAGTTTGTTTTAAAGTAAAGAACTTTCTACTAAAGCAATTCTTCAAACTTGTGAATAAAACACATCGCAAGAAATAAATACATGTTTTTATTTAAAAAGAAGAAGCCATGTAGGGAGGAGGAGGACAATCCAGAGTGGCAGAGTGGGGACAAGTAGCAGGTTGTTGTAAGGGGGTCAGGGAAGCCTTAGCAGTGTATCTCAAAAGAGAGGGGGGGAGCCTATGGCATATCTGGGGGAGGAGTGTTTGGACAGGACAGCTAGTCAAGCAATAGGGTGGAGCCAAGTGAAGGAAGGGGTACTGGAGAGTGAGGCAAGGCAGTTCAGGGAGTGGGGAGTGTGACACTAGACCCAGTGAGCCACTGGAAGAACCTTGGCTCCTACTCGGGAGTCTACTGAGTTCTGAGCCCTGGCTTCTTTCTGTGTTGAGGATGCCTTGGGGTTGAGGCAGAGAAGGCAAGATGGGAGGGTTGCTGCTCAGTGTTCCAGGTAGAGATGACAGTGAGTCAGACCAGGGAGGGGTATAGAGGTGGCAAGAAGTGGGTGGATGTTGCCTGTGAGATAAAGAGATGTCAAAAACAGCACTCTTACTTTCGGCTTGAGGGATGGAAAGAATGGAATTCACAAGCACCTTTGGCTAGAACCTAGCCCCTGGGAGATTCCCAGTACTCATTTGTTAAATGAGTGAGCCCCAAAGCCACTGCTGTCCGGGCAGTTCCAATCCAGAGTGACCTGCCATAGGGTGTTCTGAACTGGAAATCTTTATGTGAGGAGACTGCTTGACTTTATCCTGTGTAGCAGTCGGTGAGTTAACACCATGGACCTTTCAGTTAGCAGCACAAGTACTGCACTATGTCAGGAGGGCCCCTTTAAATGAGTGAAGGGAGACAGAAATGTACCAGACACAATGCTGAGTGCTTTTAGTAATTATTTCTAATCCTCTGACCCCTAACTGGAGTGGGTATCATCACCCCTAGTTTATAGAGAGGTGATGTTTTCTTGCCCAAGGTCTTTCACCTTTACAGGTAAACTTTAATAACACACACACACCCCCCAGGCCTGGCTTACGGCTTTCAGTTTTTTCCACTCTACTTCCTACTTCCCCTTTACATGCAAATGTGCAAAAGCCTTCCTTATTTTTAATAATTTTCCCCCAAAAGCCGCCTTTGACTACTTCCTCAACAGACTAACAGTCTTGAGTACCTCTTAAGCACATTTCAAGAGCAAATACTTGTACTCTGTGCCAGAGTTGTAAGCCGTGCCCATTAACAGACACTCCTTTTGGGCATAATTATAAAAGGGACATGGAATAGAAAAGAGACACAGGGCAGATGATAGAGGAGGAGCTGAGGTTTCTGTGCCAGACCTTCAGCAAAGGGAAAAAAACTAAATATGAGATAGTGCCCGTGGGGTGGTGTTGAGGGATGAGGGACATGGAGAAGGTCAGGAGGGACAGCAGAGGGATGGCAGTATCCAAGGAAGGTCAGTCCTGTGTCTCAGCATCTAAAAGCTGCTAACCATCCTTGATGCACTGGAGCTTGTAGATGATCTGCCTCCATCTCCTCGTGTGCCTTGTATCTGTCTTGTCCTTTTTATCAGACACTTCTTAGAAATTATTAGATATAGGGCCCACCCTACTTCAGTGTGTCCTCATTAACATAACAAAAGAGAGTCTCCATTCCCAAAGGAGGTCAGAGTCAAGGATCTAGGAGTTAACATTTCAACACAACTTCAACAGTCCAGAGCACTGTTGACACAGCAACATCTATCAGCATTAAAACAGCCTTACACATCTCAAGCCACACTCTATGCACTTGTCACATCAGCACTGTTGCTTTTAGCAGGTTTGAAAGAATGTTAAAATGAGAAATACCCACAACTGAAAATAGTATTCATCCATTAAGGGGAGTGGAAATGAAGCCACTCTCTATGTTCTGAAATAGAAAAGGTCTTTAGGATCTAGGCAAACAGAACAGTGTCTTCACTTGTGTTTTTAAAAATGTAGATACATATACACTGTGTGCCCACATATACACACATGTGCTCACATGTAAATGCATAGTTGTTATTTGTCATTGTGTCATCTGCAACTCATAGCAACCCTGGACAATAGCTCTGAACTCTGCTCTGTTTTGAGCCAGTCTCACTGTCTCTGACACACCTACCCCCATTATTCCAGTTACTGTGTCAATTCATCTCAATCTGGGGTCTTCCTCTCTTATGCTGGCTCTTTACCCTTAAAAGCATGATGCCATCCTCCAAGGACTGGTCCCTCCTGACAACATGCCTAGAGTATTTGAGATGGAGCTTCAAAATTTTTGCCTCCCAGGAGCAGCCTGACTTCATCCTCTCCAGGATTAATTTGTTTGTTTTCTTGGAAGTCCATGAGTCCATGTCATCCTTTGTCTAGCTCCCTGATATGTAGCAAATCGTTGCAAAGACCATGGCCTGGATTAGACGCACCTTCATCTCTAGACTGACATCATTGCTTTTCAGTACTTTGGAGAGGTCCGTGACAGCAGATTTTCCCAGTGCAGTTTGTCTTTTGATTTCCTGACTGCTGGTACCAAGAGTGTTGTTCAGCAAGCTGAAATTGTTAACAATCTAAATCTTTTCTCCGTCTGTCATGATGCTGCCAGTTGGCCCAGTGGTGAGAATCTTTGTTTTCTTGATGTTTTCAATCCATATTGAAGACTACAGTTGGGAAGCAAGTGCTTCAGGTCCTTCTAAGTTTCAGCAGGCAAGGTTGTGTGATCTGCATAATGTAGGTTGTTGATGAGTCTTCTCCAATCCTGATGCCACATTCCTCCTCATAAAGCCCAGTCTCCCAAATGATCTGTTCTGCATATAGAAAAGGTATGGAGACAGGATGCATCCCTGATGCACACCTTTCTTGATTTTGAACCATGCAGTGTTTTCTTGCTTTGTTCCTGGTCCAAGGATTTCACATGAGCCAAATCAGGTGTTCTGGGATTCCCAATTTTTTCAAGATTAGCCACAATTTGTTGTGATCCATACAGTCAAATACCTTCGTAGTCAATGAAACAGAGGTAGACATTCCTCTGGTACTCTTTGCTTTTGGCCAAGATCCATCTGACATTGGAGAAACAAAAACCAAGCCCTTTGATACTATTCAGGAAGCTTAAAGCGCCTCTGAATTCAAGAAGATAAGCAAATGTGTGGTCCTACCCACTGTGTAGTCCCAGAACTAGCATTGTTATGTTGGAGTGGAGGTTACTTTGTTTTGACTTTATCTTATCTGTGAACAGGTGCCTGTAGCCAGGGTTTCAGTCTCTCTTGGTGGATACATGAGCAGGAGCTGATCTTAAAGCTAGTCAGTTTTCAATCTCTGTAAATGTTCATTAAAATAAATTTTTTAAAAAGCTAATCAGTTTTCATTATATATTATTAATCTATTAGAAAATATCTGTACATTTTATGGTTTCCTTCTTGCAGACCTCAATGAGACTGGAAATGGTGAAGGAATTCCTGAAAAACAATGAGGATCTTAGAAATGGTCTTAAAGAAGAGGTGCAGAAGCTAGAGAGCTGCCTCCTGCAGCATCAGAAACAAAACTCAGAGGAGCCTGGAGAGAGAGTTTGAGGTAACCTTTGGCATCTGATTGTAGTAAGGACAGCTCATCTCTGGTGTCTCTGTTCTCTAACACATGCCTTTGTCTAGTCTGAGGTTCCCTTGTGATTTGAAAGAAAGGACACTGAGCTGTGTCATGTTTCCACTGGCTGCCTCTTCCATCTGTGGAATACTTCACATAAGAGATCCCCATCAGCTTTGTTTAGGCAAATGTACCTGGAGCCATTGGGCCTATCTTAAGTGAATCACTTCTAACATGGACAGAAAGCACTGTGGTCCTGAAGTAGAAGTGTCAAATAATGCCTTGATTTTAACTGTGGCCTTGATAACAACTGGTTAATTTCAATAAGAAAAACTTTTAAGAGTAAGTAACTGCCTTCAGTACTTAGCTATTTTTCCTCAAAGACAACGAAACTGTTCTCTTTCATTTTAGGTTGCCCTTTGGTAAAGAATCAGGCTGCTTGTTCTGTGACAGGCGACACAGCTGCCATCTCAGCCCTCCTTTCTTGTGCCAGGCAAACATCCCAGAGTGTTCGCCACAGTCTTCGCTGGGACTGTCGTTTGGCGCTATGAGAAGGTTTTGTTTGTTTAATATTTATAAGCCTTGAGGTGTAGACCTTATTCTGGTAAAACAAAATATTGGATACTCTTGGACCAAAACTTGTTACTCTCCAGGGATGATTTTTTAATTCTTTTTTATACAGCGTGAAGTATTTATTGTGGGGTTGGTTTTTTTACATTTTTAATTGTGGTAAATTTTTCTCAGGGTCCCAGGTAGGGCAGTGGTTAAGCACTCAGCTGTTAAAACCGATAGTAGCTGCTGCAGGGGAGAGTGATGTGGCAGTCTGCTTCCATAGAGATTCACAGACTTGGGAATCCTATGAGACAGTTCTCTGCTCCCTTGGGCTGCTACGCATAGCAATTGGCATAATGGCAATAAGCTTGGCTTTTGGCTTAGTAAAATTTATATGCAACACAACATTTGCTATTTCTTCCATGCATGGTTCATTGACATAATAAAAGCTGAGTTTTATTTCACTTTTTTCCTGGTCCTAAGCTAGCTGCCTGTAAAGACTGTGTTTGATCAGCCCTCTGCAAAGGCAGAGCAGCCCCACCTGCAGCCATGTTCTGCTATTCCCTTCTGCCCAGTTCTGCAGGAGAGTGCCAAGAAAGAGGCTGGCAGCACATTGTCAATCAGCCAGCCATCAGAAGGTGACTAGTTAAATAGACTTCACATGTCCATCCTACAGAATGATACGCAGCTGTTCCAAAGAGTGAGACAATGCTACAGTACAGTGTACTGAGTAATCTCTAGGACATAGCTGTGGTTGTGTGTCAGAACTGACTCAGAGCTGACCCTCCAACGGGTTTTCAGAGGCAGTAAGTCACATGAGACGAGACTGCCCATCTTTCTCCCACTGAGCAGCTGGTGGATTTTAACTGTGTGCCTTTGGGATTGCAGTGAAGCTTCTTACCAACAGAGCTCCCTCTAGGGTGTAGGGTGAAGAAAAAAAATATGCTTATCAATGCACAGCATGCTGTGCCGCCATTTGTAATCTTGGATAACACAGGCCTGAAGAGTTACATGCTTAGCTGAAACTTTTTGCCCTGTTATACCTCTGGGAAAGGAAGTGAACTGGGAGTGGGGTCCTTTGTTAGAAGGGACTTAACTTTTCCAATTTGTTTCCCTCATCTGTATGAAATTTTTACAGCAAATATATGCATATGTATTTTGAAATTAATTACAACTTTTATAATTTCAAATGAATAAAGAGACAAGAACAATAACATTCAGATGTGCAAGTCTTCTGTGTCACAATCCCTGGATGAGGTTGTAGCCTCCCCCTCATAGGGTCAGCTGCAGCTCTCACATAGCCTGTGAATTTGGCAGGGTTATGAGAAGCAGCCCTGTTGGTGGGCTTCTTCCACAGAGGGCTCTCTGTTTCATCTTGGACTGCTTTGTCATCTTCGTCCAGCAATGTGATTTGTTCCCAACCATCCCCTGAGACACAATAAGTGGTTCATAGTTTTGAAAGGCTCAGAGGACAAAAATGGTTTTAACAATGTAGTGGCAAAGATAAGACAGTTCTTTATATTTTAGCTTGTTCTTTTACCAGGGAGTTCAGAAGATTGAAAGATTACACTTAGCACCAAACACCTAAATTCTGGGGACATAACTAGAGTGTGTCAGAGACAGAAATGTCTGGGATTATAACTGCTGGTTTGAAAAATGTTGGCTTCCTAAAGAAATGATAGACTCTTAAATTGTCAAGGTCAGAAAAGTTTGGTTATGTTTGAGTGGGGTTACTAATGATGGTTATGGTAATGATTTGAAAGATTTTATCTTAAACACTTGTGTGACTTTTAACATATCCTAGGCAGCAAAGGGTGGGGGTATTACAAGTTAGATCTGATAGTGGGGTATACGCTAGGGTGGAGGTGTTGAGCTCCTTGGATATTTTCCCTAATCATTTTGCCCTCTAAGTTGTAAGAAATTATCAGCAAATACCCTTTCCCTCCTTATCAGATAAATAAAAACCTACCTGCTTTATTGAAATATAATACTAAAATTATAAAATTCATCTTATAAGACAAATATAAAAATATTAATTTCTACACATGTGATGTGCAGTGAATTCAAAGAATGTTCCAATAAAAAATCTTGAGATTGACTTATTTCAGCACTTTAAAAAATTGGTTTTATTAATATCACCTAAATTAATCTTAAAATATTGAGTGATACTGTATTCTAGAATGTTCTTTCCTGCTTTTAAAACCTGTGTTCTGTGATGATATATAGACATAAATAGTAGCCACAAACATGTAAACTGAGCATTTCATAGCATCTTTTAGGGAAGGAGAACAATGTCATACATGCTTTATTTTTGTTACTATATTTCAGAATATAAGACATGAAAATTTTTATTTAAGAACCATAGGGTATATGAATGGAAATCCAAGTTCTTTATAAACTTTCATTAAAATATCAATTTTAAAAAATAATAAAAGGGGGAGAGAAAAAAAGAACCATAGGGTGGCAACCTGCTTCCAAGTTGGCCCCTTGTGATCCCTCCTTCATGGTCTTCCCGGCTTTGTGTTATCCTCCCACAGTGTGCCAGGGTTGGTCTTTGTGACCATTAGACTAAACCTGAAGTGATAGCACAGCACTTCTGAGATTAGGTCAGAAAAGACTGTGGTTTCCATCTTAAGGTCTCTTACAAAGCTTGTGCTGAGGAAAACCATGTTGTGAGCAGCCCTGTGAAGAGGCCCATGTGACAAGGAGCTGAAGCCTCCTGCAGACACACCTTGATGAGTGAGCTGGGAAGCTGATCCTCCAGCCCCCACTTACAGCTGAGAGACCCTGAGCAAAAAGCATCCAGCTTAGCCACTCCCAGATCCCCAGCCCTTAGAAATTGTGTAAGATAGTATTTGTTGTCTTAAGCTGTGAACTTTTGGAGTGATTTTCAAATAGCTGCTCTCAAGTTACTTTGCGTTTGAAATCTTTATTAACGTTTAACCACTCCACATTTACAAGAGGGAGTAGAGGTAGACCTCGCTTTCTGTGCATGAGACTGAAGATTGACTCCTAGCCAAGGTACCAGAAGGGCAGTGGTGGCTGGCATGTTGCTATGATGCTGGGCCTGGTGATCTACTTGTGAAAATTAGCCAGTGGAAACCCCTATGGTTTCCAAAACCCAATCTGTGGTTGAACATGGGGGTGTCCCAGGACAAAGCAGTGTTGTGCATGGAGTCATCAGGATTCCACAGCAGTGTCCCCCAATATACTGTTCTGGTCATGCAATCCCCAGTGAGAAAGGCTGCAGAGGTAAAGGAGGCACACAGTCCATCCCTGTTATGCATCCACCCACCCCCGACTCCCACCTTGTGTTTCTTCCCTCCTCATTCTCAACTTTAAGCCAACTCAGGAGCAGCCACAGGATTCTCAGGATTGTCTAGGCTGTTGTTGATGAGCCTTCATGGTAACCCTCACTTGTGTCTAAAACAAGGGGGGAAAGGCCACTTATTTTCAGGGATGAAGGCAGGAGGAAAGAATAATGCTTTTGATTGTTTCTGTTTTCTCTTTACCTAGAATCCAGGACTGACAGTAACTGCCCCTCAGCAGCTGCTGGGGTAGTTGCATGTTGTTTCCAAGAAGATTCTGTAATTGTTCCCAATCATAAAGAGTTTCTGGGTTCCCCTTACTAAGTACTCCCTCAGAGTCTAAACTGGATATCCCACAGAATTCATCTAAACACTTCAAGGCATTTTCCTCCGCATAAATTGACCTAGAATTCTTTTTCGTGTATAGAAATTTGTGGCTATAACAAGTTTTAAGTCGTGTATTACTAAGCCTGAATTCCAAAATAAGTAACAAAAACATGTTCTCCAGAGACCTTTAAAAAACATGAGTTAATGGATAATTTAACATTTTCCCTATTAAAGCGAGGGGGGGGATTTTCCCTTCTCCATATAAACGAACCAATAAAAAGGAAGCCCAGCCAATCCACCCTCACCTTACAAAGCCATACAATAGTTTCTATAAAATAATCAAGACTCAGCAGTTTCATTCGTTGCTATTTTCTGCTTTTATTAAGGAAACTGCGGTTTAAGTCCCAATTTTCACTGCAAGGCCTCAGTTGGCAATTTCTGTAGGAGAAATTCTGTGCTGGCAAGCTGCAAAGATTGGATCGGACTTAGTCATTTAAGAAAATCACTTGGGGGATGGAGGAGCGGGGCAGGTCTGGCCTGGCTGGAGCTGGTCACTGCAGGGTCTGCAGAGTCTGCGGGGGTCTTCTTCTGGGCACCGTCTATGTGGTAGAGCAGGTAGCAGGTCTCTTGAATACTCTGTGCCACCACGTTGGTTCCATGGCACGCCATCAGCAGCAGGTTTCGAGGCTGTACGCGGTAGGCAAAGCGCATGAAGGCCAGTGAGTAGAAAATAAGCGCTGTGGTCATGCGGCCGCTGATTATCTCAGGAGACGCCTTCATGTCATTGAAGGCGGCCAGCGGAAGGCCCCAGTTGACCACCGGCCCCCAGAAGTGTGTGCTGGTCAGGTAATCGCGGAACTCCTTGGTCTGCATGTACTCCTTCGCCTTCCACACCAGTGCCGCCAGCACTGCTATGACCGCTGAGTCGTTAGCGTGATGAAAATAGCCATTAGCCGCTTACAATGATGCAAGGCTTGTGGGGCCGTGAACCCGCAATCGACCCTCACGCGGGCTACGCAACCTCACGCCCTCTCGAGACGGCCGTAAAGTGCGCAGTGTCACATGTTTCACTGTCGCATTGGGGATGACGAGACCATAGCCTCGCGCCTTCATGGCACTGCCATAAAGTGCACAGAGTCGCGTGTGCATCTGTGGTGGTCTTGAAGCCCTCAGGGCACTGTCGACCACGGGGGATAGTGAGGGTGTGGTTTCAGCTTCCCGCCCTTTCTACTTCTCATCTGTGCAGAGGAAACTTTGCTGGTCTGTCCGGTCTGTGGATGCTGTTGACCAGTTGTTGATCCTCAACCAGATGCATTGGGTTTTTTTGTTGTTAGGTGCCATCGACTCAGCTATGACTCAGCAACCCTGTGAACAAAGGATCAGAACCCTGCCCTGTGCTATCCTCATCATCTCAGATATAGTTAAGCCCATTGTTAGAGTCACTGTGTCATCTTGTTCAGGGTTATCCTCTCTTTCTCTGACTCTCCATCCTTCTCAGCCTTTTTGTAAGAATTGCTGGCCCCTCCTAACAAGGTACCCAACGTTTCTGAGACAAAATTCCATCGTATTTGCCTCTAAAGAGCACGTAATTCCATTTTTTCCGAACAGACTTGTTGGCACTTTTGGCAGTCCATAGGATATTCAGTACTCTTCTCCAGCATTACAAATCAAAGGTGTCAATTCTTCTGTTATCCTTATTTATTGTTCAGCTCTCACGTGCATAAAAAGCAATTGAAAAGACCATGGCTTGGGTCAGACACAACTTAATCTTTAAACTGACATCATTGATCCTTAGAACCTTGGAAGGGCCCTTGACAGCAAGTTTCCCCAATGTAACATGTCTTTTGATTTCTTGGGTGCTGATTATGGATCCAAGTAAAATGGAATTGTTGCAAACTTTAGTCTTTTCTCCATCTATCATGATGTCTAATGGTGAGGATTTTGCTTTTCTGGGTGTTGAGATAGAATCCATATTGAAGGTTACAGTGATCCTCTTGATCCTCTGCAGAAAATGCTTCAGGTCCTTCTCACATGGTTGTGTCATCTGCATAACATAGGTTTTTCCTAAGTCTTACTCCAATCCTGATGTCACTTTCTTCTTCATATTGTCCAGCTTCTCAAAGTATTTGCTCAGTATACAGATTGAATCAGTATGGAGAAAGGGTACATCCCTGACACATACCTGTCTTGATTTTAAAGCATGCCTGTTGTTTCCTTGTTCTTTTCAGACAACTGCTTCTTTGTCTGTGTATAGGTTTTCTTCTCAATGTCATCCATCTTTTCAAAATTTGCCTTCATGTTACTTGCAGACATTTCATCCTTAATTAGTTCAGCATCTGTCTCTTGAAAACAGGGGTGTTCTCCTACTAAACCACAATATAGTGATCCACTCAGATAATATTTAGGACTCCATGGCCGTGGGTTTTTTGTTGTTGTTGTTGTTGTTGTTGTTGTTGTTTTGTTCTAGTAATCTAAATGTCATCAACGTGAACCTACATGGCAGTGCTATGGAAAAAGGCCATCTAAAAAGATCACAGCCATAAGAATGAATTGGAGGGCACAAAGCAACAACAATCCTTTAGATTAATTTCCTTTAATTTAGTACAATTCCTCCGCTTCTTTTGTCTTTGTAGCTTTAACAGTTTGGAAGATTTCCAAGCCAGTAACTTTCCAGAAAGTCCTTAATTGGGATTTTTTTTATGACTAGACTTGGGTTGAACATTTTTGGCAAATGTGCAACAAAGGTGATGTTATGTTCATTGTTAATAACATTGAAAGGCATATAACTTGGTTCCAAATTCACCAGTGTTGTTGTTGTTAGCTGCCATCATGTTCATTATGATTCATAGCAATGCTGTGAACAATGGACCTGAATATATCCCTGATATACTCAAGCCCATTGCTACAGTCACTATGTTGATCCATCTTGTCGAAGGTCTTCCTCTCTTTCACCAACTTGCCACATTATAAGATGCCGAAAGTATGTGAGTCAAAGCTTCACCACCTTGCCTCCAAAGAGCACTCTGGTTACACTTTCTCCAAGACATGTTTGTTCCTTTTTCAGTCTGTGGGCTATTCAGTTGTTGTTATTGTTATGTGCTGTCGAGTCACCTGCGACCCATAGCGACCCTATGTACAACAGCCCTAAACCCTACTCTATCCTGTGCCAATCTCACTGTCTCTGACATACCTACCCCTATGACCCCAGTGACGGAATCAATCCATCTCATCGAGGGTTTTCCTCTCCTGCACTGTCCCTCCAGTGCCCAAGCATGACACCCCTCTCCAAGGACTCCTTGCAACATGTGCAGAGTATGTCAGACAAAGTTTCAGAATCCTTCCCTCCAAGGAGCAGCCTGTGTTTTTGTGCCTCAAACCAGGGGGCCTACACCACTTTTGGGATCTTGCCAAACATGAACACCCTGAAAATAGTCATGTGAAAATGTCAAATGAACCTCAATTAAAGAATAGTCTACAACCAAGGTTTTGAAAACTCTGAAAACCACTGCCAGTGAGTTGGCTCAAAACTGTATGAGGTTGGCGAGCTCTGGTGGCCTAGTGGCAAGAAGCTGCAACTACAGTCTCAGAGGTGTATGGTTCAAATCCACCAGATGCTCTGCTGGAGAAGGAGGAACAATCTCCTCCTGTACCAATCAGATCTGATTTGACGGTACACACAAAAAATAATGAAATTTTTTTAAAAAACTGTATGAGGCTATAAATCTTAACGGGAGGAGGCAACCCATCTTTCTCCCACACTGCCACTGGTAGGTTAGAACTGCCAACCTTTCAGTTAGCAGTCCTCCACATGGGCCACTATGCCAACAGAATTCCTTCCATCAAGCTCAGAGTGATAAAGGGAGAGAAACTCTTCCATAATTAAAAGAGATAGAACAATTAAATATTATGATATGATCCTTCACTGGATTGTGGAGACAAAACGGCTCTCCTGGGCATTATCTGTGACAATATCTAAGGACTATAGATTATCGTGTTTAATCCAGGGTTCTTGATTGTGATGATGCATCACACACAACCAACCAACCAACCCACCTTCCACCCACACACACACAGACAGAGAGAAAAACATTGAGAAAGTCATCATCAGTTTTCGCATTAAGAATTTTCAAAACATACTAGAATTATTACTTGAAAGATTACTGGGGAACCACTTTTAAAGTGGTTCCCTAGGTTATTTATTAATTACAGAGGGGGAAAATACACCTTTATAACAGAGAAATCTGGCAGACAACTCTCATGAAACCAAACTTATCACTAATCAAAAGACATCTTGCACTAGAAAAATCTGTTCTCAAGAACTTCTCCAAGTGTACAACCAGGAGAGGATAAAATTGACAAATGGGACCTTCTAAAAATCAAGTCCCTTTGTGTATCAAAACCCTTTTTCTATATAGTTTAAAAAAACCTAAACCTACAGCAAGACAAGACATTTGGATGGCCAACAGACACTAAGAAATGTTCAAAATCACTGGCAATCAGAGAGATGCAAATCAAAACAATGAGATATCATCTCACCCCAGTAGCAGTAACAAAGTTTAACAGGAACACAAGTAATATATGTTGGAGAGAATGCAGAGAGATTGAAACTCTCATGCACTGCTAGTGGGATTGTACAATGGTAGAACCACTCTGGAAGACAGTTTGTTTTCTCAAAAAGCTGAATACAGAAATTGCATATGATCCAGCTATTCCACTGCTAGGATTATAGAAAAAAAATTAGAACTAATACACGAATATTGTATGTACACGTATATTTATAGCAGCATTATTTATAGTAGCAAGAAAATGGAAACAGCCAAACGTCCAATAGCAAGTGAATTGACGTAGTACATTCACACAATGGAATACTTTGCAGCATGAAGGAACAACGACTTCAGAAAATACTGTGTAACATGGGAGAGTCTAAAGAGCATTATACTGAGTGAACTAACTCAGTCTCATAATGACACATACTGCATAAGATCATTACTGTGAAAATAGAAAGATAACTAGTAAGATGTGCATAAGTGTTCAAAAGGGGAAGAGGAAAGGGGGGAGGAGGCAGAAAAATGGGAAGGGTGGAAATTGCTAGGATGGTAGAGGCTAGCGGCTAGGTGGAGGGATAAAAGAATAGGGAAGATTCAGTGGGTACTTGAAAGGTGGGGCAATAAGAGGCATAGATCAATAGTGATTAATTACATTAAATACATTGTTTATGAATGCTTGTATGAAACAATGTAAATGAAAAATAATATAAAATATATGTTCATGAATGAAACAAAATGTCTATGAATTATTGCATGTGAACCAATAAAAATATTAGAAGGGGGAGGTGAGAACATCTCCAAGGTACTGAGGAACAATGATGGCAGTTTAAAGACTAAGGTGCACCTGATTTTAGCCATGATCTTTTCAATTACTTCCTATGCATGTGAACATTGGACAGTGAATAAGGATGACTGAAGAAGAATGGATGCTTCTGAGTTGTGGTGTTGGAGAAGGATACTGCAGCCTTCAATATGGATTGAAGCTCAACATCAAGAAAAGGAAGATTCTCACCACTGGGCCAACTGGCAGCATTATGATAGGTGGAGAAGAGATTGAGGTGGTTAAAAGCTTTAGTTTGCTTGGCTCCACAATCAACCTTCTTGGTACCAGCAGCCAAGAAATCAAAAGATGAATTGCACTGGGAAAATCTGCTATAAGGGACCTCTCCAGAGTACTGAAAAGAAACGATGTTAGTCTAGAGACTAAGGTGTGCCTGATCCAGGCCATAGTCTTCTAATTACTTGCTATGCGTCAGAAAGCTGGATAATGACTCGGAATGATAGAAGGAGAACTGATGTCTTTGAGCTGTAGCTGGAGAAGAGTATTGAATATACCATGGACTGCTAGGAAAACAAACAGGTTCACCCTGGAGAGGGTGAAATCAGGCTGCTTCTTGAAGGCAAGGATTTTGAAGATTTGTGTGACATACTTCAGGCATGTTGCAAGGTGGGACATGTCCTTGAAGAGGGACATCATGTTTGGGAGGGTGGAAGACCCTGGATGAGATGGATTGATTCAGTGACTGGGGTAATGGGGGTAGTTGTGTCAGAGACAATAAAGGTGGCACAGGATAGAGCAGGGTTCAGAACTGTTGCTCTGAGTCGCTATGAGTCGCAAGTGACTTGATGGTGCATAATAACAACAACTTAGCTATTTACTATTGTAGTATGCCGTCGAGTTGGAACTGACCGGTAGCTGACCGTCCAGTGGGTTTTCAGTATGGGAGATTGTCCATCTTTCTTCCATGGAACCTGTTTCCTAGAAAACCATAAAGTTGATCCCAAGTCACACTGACTATGTGTCAGAGCAGGATAGTGCTATGTACAACCCTATATAAAACCACTGAAAAATCAGTGGTGGATTTTTCAAAAGTAGATGGCCAGGCCTTTCTTCCAAGGTGTATCCGAGTGGATTTGAACCTCCAAACTTTCTAGTAACAGTCAAGCCAGTTAACCAGCTAAAAACCTGTTGTTGTTTTGTGGTGGTTGTGTGCCACCCAGTTAAAACTGACCCACAGTTGACCCGCCACCAGGTTTTCAGGGGCAGTAAATTGCCCATCTTTCTCTCATGGAGCAACTTTTGGGATTGGAGCACAGTTTCTTAGACTAGGCCACCAGAGCTCCCCTAAAAACCTGTTGCTAAGCAATAGATTCAGACTCATAGTGATCCTACAGGACAGAGCAGAACTGCCCCACAGGGTTTCTGAGGTTCTAATTTTTACAGAAGTTTACCCCATCTTTCTCCCATGACGCAGCTAGGTTTGAACTGCTGTTATCGTGGCTAGCAGCTGAGCTGTCTGATAGGGTCACTGTGAGTAAAAGTCAATCAAGTGCAGTAGGTTTGGATTTATAGTTCTAATGACTCCAAATGGGGCAGAGGGAGTTCTGGTGGCTGGGTGGTAAGGCGTTCAAATAGGCAGTTCAAGGCTACTCGGGAGTAAGATGGGCAACTTTCTTCCCTGTGACTTACAGCCTCTGAAACCCACTGGAGGGTGAGCTAGGAGTTGGTTCCAAATCTACAGCCATGTGAGTGAGAAAGCAAATGACACAGGACAATGGACAGAGGAAGTGCTTCCAGCCTTCTGCTTGTTTGATCTGAGGGGAGTGGTCTCAGTGCAGATGAAATAGGCAGAGATGAAACAGGGGAGCTCACCACAGCAGAGTCCCTTATGCCTCTGTACAGAAGTAATAGACCAGAGCACGTCCCAATATATATAACCAGAAGAACTGAAATACCACACCCTCCTCTGACATTTGCATAGCTATTGATAGATGCTGGATAATGACCCAACTCTCAGTCACATGAGAAAAAAGAAACCACCCAAAAACCAGAAGGAAAAAGATTAGAATCATGGGCATAGCTGACTCTAAAATTAGTCTTAGCAGTAACTGAAAATAGCAGAGCCAATGTATCAGTCTATTGTTTTATTCATTTAGCTTCTTCTGAGGCACAGTGCTATTTGCTTCCCCTTTGGTAGAATTCAAGAGCAAATATTTCAAAGAACAGGATAGAACCAGAAAGAAAAATAGCAAATCCTCAATGTTCTATAATCACAACCATACTGCAGAAGACTTATATTTTTGCCACTATTCCAGGACATATTTTACTCTTTCAAGCCACAAGATAAAAAAATTTAAAAACAAAAATACTGGAACTAGCAGAGTGATGATGTTGTTGTGTACCATGGGGTCAGAACTGATCCACAGCTTCAGTGGGAACCTTCAGTGAAGTTTCAGAGGCAGTAAACTGCACAGGAAGAGACTGCCCACCTATCTTCTAGAGAGCAGTCAGTGGATTCGAACTGAAAACTTGTGTGTTGGCAGGACAATTCTTTACCGTTAAGCCACCAGAGTTCCCTAGTAGAGTGATGTTGTTGTATGCCGTGGAGTCAGCACCAGCGCACAGGTGAACCTTCAGTGGAGGCAGTAAATTGCACAGAGGATGCCCATCTTTCTCCCGCAGAGCAGCTGGTGCTTTTGAACTGCATGCCTTGGGGATTGCAGTGCAGCTTCTTACTACCAGGCCACCAGAGCACCCTAATAGAGTGGCATTGCTAATCTATTCTGACAAGATTCATCAACTGATGTGAAAACTAGAAGGTTTTACGGACTCCAAGTATCTTCTCACAAATTGCTTGTTAATTACAAAAAGGAAAAATATTAGTTTCAAAATGAAGAACTCTGGAGAGCACTATCTTAACATCATTGACAACCAGACAGTCTGTAGCAAATATGTCAGGTCCTCCTCAGTTTCAGCAAACAAGGTTGTGCCATCTGCATAACACAGGTTGTTGATGAGTCCTCCTCCAAGCCTGATGCCACACTCCTCCTCATAGAGCCCAACCTACTCCCAAAACTCGATTTTTACATCTGAAAAATACCCCTCAATTTTTTAGAAAACAAAACAAGACACATCTTTTTTGTTGTTGTTGTTATGTGCCGTCGAGTCGCCTGCGACTCATAGCGACCCTATGTACAACAGCCCTAAACTCTGCTCTGTCCTG
>NW_006399960.1:5329275-5331500 GCF_000299155.1 Elephantulus edwardii | reverse complement strand
TCCTTATGTTGGGATCAGTGTCTCTGAAGTTTAGTCGCAATATTTATCGGTCAAAGGTGATGCATCCTGTAGAATTGCTGTGTAGATAGGTTTTTCTTGGCCCAAGGGCCTGCAGCCCTCGGGCCGGAATGGATGTCGCGTGCTTTTGGCGTCTCCGATTACCTGGGAAGATAAGGTGGGTCTGCGGGGTCTGGTGGCTGTCCTGTGAGGTGCCCGACTTCAGCCAGTCAGAGCCGAGCCTCTGTTTTGACCTTTCTGCCGGAATGGATGTCGCGTGCTTTTGGCGTCTCCGATTACCTGGGAAGATAGGGTGGGTCTGCAGCGTCTGAATTACCTATTTATATCTTTGAGAAAGATATAAAAACAAAACTTTGGCTTTTTATGAAGATTGCATTTTGGAACTATTTCAAATTTTTGAAATGTGAACCTGCAAAAATCATACCCTTATTCCTATGCCCTTATCTAAGATTCTCCATTGCCAGGGTCTGCCAAAGAAGCATGAGTGGTAAGAGGATTAAATGGAAGAGCCAGAACTGTGAGAGGGTCCAAAAGGGACCTCAGGGAGTCTGAGGGGTCAGCAAGCCAGTGTGAGAAGCCAAGCAGGTTTAGCCCCTCAAAGTAGGACCCTGAAGGGAGCCTCTATGGTGCTAAGTGGGTCCTGGGGAGGGAGCATTGTTGATCAGTAAGACAAGCAGTGGGAAGTAGAACAGGACATGGAGCAAAAGAGAATGAGAGCATGCATTGGACCTGCCCATTCCTGCACACCTGTCTTTAACTGTCTGTAACCATGACTACCTTTCAGTTTCTTAAAATTATCTCTGACAGTTGTCTCTTACCTGACACATGGGGAGGAGAATTCTGAGAAACGTAGTTCCAGCTTCAGCAAGCTCATAGAACAAGCCACTGCAAACAAATTTTAAGCATCTACCATTTTCTTCATAAATGTACACACACAAACACATGTACTATATACATGTGTATTATATACATAAAGACACACGAGTATTCTGTCTGAATTATTTGAGAGTTGTTAGGTGCTGTCAAATCAGCTCCAACTCATAGCCACACTATGTACAACTGAGTGAAACCTTCCTTGATCCTGTGCCATCCTCAGAATCTCTGCTGTGCTTAAACCCATTATTGTAGTCAATGTTCCAACCCATATCATTGACAGTAGGTGATGGAAGTGTGGCCACTTTTAAAAAAAACTTTTTAATGTTTCGTTATGTATTTGAAATTTTATTATTTCTGTTGTTGTTAAGAATGTTGTTGTTATGTGCCGTCGAGTCACCTGCGACTTATAGTGACCCTATGTACAACAGCCCTAAACCCTTCTCTATCTCACTGTCTCTGACACACCAATCCTCATTACCCCAGTCACTGGATCAATCCACCTGATAGAGGGTCTTCCTCTGCTGCGCTGTCCCTCTACCCTCCCAAGCATGATGTCCCTCTCCTAGGTCCCTCCTTACAACATGTCCAAAGTATATCAGATAAAGCTTCAGAATCCTTGCCTTCAAGGAACAGCCTGGTTTAACCCTCTGTAGGATGAACCTGTTCTTTCTCTTAGCAGTCCATTCAATACTCTTCTCCAACATCACAGCTCAAAGGCATTAATTCTCCTTCTAGCCTCCCTAGTCATTGTCCAGCTCTCTGGTGCATAGCAAGTGACTGCAAAGATCATGGCCTGTATCAGATGCACCTTATTCTCTAGAGTGACATCATTACTCTTCTGTTCTTTGGAGAGGCCTCTAACAGCAGACTTTTCCATCCCGATACATCTTTTGATTTCCTGGCTGCTGGTGCCAGGAGTTTTGACTGTGGAGCCAAGTAAACTAAAGCTGTTAACAGTCTCAGTCTCGTCACCATCCATCCTAATGCTGCCAATTGGCCCAGTGGTGAGAATCTTTGTCTTCTGATATTGAGCCTCAATCCATATTGAAGGCTGCAATCCTTGGCCTTCTGCTGCAAGTACTTCAGGTCCTCCTCAGTTTCAGCAGGCAGGGTTGTGTCATCTGCATAACACAGATTGTTAATGTATCTTCCACCAACCCTGACACCACACTTCTCATAGAGCCCAGCCTCCCAGATAATGTGTTCTGCATACAGGTTGAAAAGGTATAGAGATAGGACACATCCCTGCAGTACACCCTTCTCAATTTTGAACCATACAGTGTTTCCTTGCTCTGTTCTGACAACTGCCTCTTGGTCCAAGTATAGGTTTC
>NW_006399960.1:5319268-5328295 GCF_000299155.1 Elephantulus edwardii | reverse complement strand
GAGGACATTATGCTGAGTGAAATATCTCAGTCACAAAAGGACAAATATTGCATAGTGCCACTGTTGTAAAATGAGACTGACATCGGGGTTGGGAGGAGACTGATAAAGATGGGATAAATTATGTATACTGCATTGAAACAGATGAGAGAGAACTGTTTAAAAGAGATATGTGATTAGGTATTATTGTCATGACAGGAGTCCAGAACAAAGACTGCATAGTGGAGTGGACTTGGAGGTAGGGATTGTATAACAATGAAATAATTTTTCTTTTACTTTACTTTTCAAAGAGAAAAGCAAACTGGGGGAGAGGGGTGGGCAGGGAGAAAAGTATAACAATGAGTGAATGGAAATCCAAAGTCTCTGTACATTTTCATTGAAATTAATAATAAAAAAATTGCAAAAACAAAAGGTACTGATCTTGATATTTTACACTTGTGAAAATTTGTATTTTCTTATTTCCATTTTTAAAAAATATATATAAGAAATTTATGGATCCTAAAATCATTTCTTTTATCAGGCTGTAAGTTAAATTTAATAATAATTTTACGGTATAAATTACCATGACCAATAAGAGATGTAAGATGCCTTCTGAGAATGATTCAGTTGACTCAGTGTGTTAAAAATTACAATGAATGAATGGAAATCCAAAATCTGTGTAAATGCTCATTAAAATTATTTTTAAAAATAAAAATTAAAAAAATTAATATGCATGCACATCCATGTTTATTGTGGGTTTGTTTACAATAGCAAAGAATTGGAAACAACCCAAGTGCCCATCAACAAGTGAATGGATAGAGAAACTGTGGTATATTCACACATTGGAATACCATGCTGCATTGAAAAACAAGGAATTCATGAATTATACAAAATGGGTGACCCTGGAGCATGTTATGCTAAGTGAAATATCTCAGTCACAAAAGGACAAATACTGCATAGTGAGTGCCACTGTTGTAAAGTGGGACTGACATCAGGGCTGGGGGGAAATTAGGAAAAGCGGGGATAAATAACACATCAGGGAAAAAACTCTTTAGGAGGAATATATGATTAGGTATTGTCATGACAAGAGTCCAGAATGAAAGCTGCGTAGTGGAGTTGGGGGTTGGGGATTGTATAACAATGAAGGAATTTTTTTTTATTTCTCAAAGAGAAAAGCGAACTAGGGGTGGGGAGGAGTGGACAGGGAGGAAAATGTGCAGCAATGAATGAATGGAAATCCTAAGTCTCTGAAAACTTTTATTAAAATTAATAAAAAATTAATATGCTGGAAAAAATATACACAGCAAATATATCAGTTCAACACTTTGTACTTGGACTGTGTAGTGACATTGATAACTTATTTCAAGATCTACCGCCATTCTCATCTTGCTCTCCTTTTCTGAGTTGTTCCGGCCTCACTAACATTAACTCACTTCCTATTTCAGTTGCTGTTGTCATTTTGATCCCATTGTAGATAATTCTTAATAGAGCACAATGCTCAAGGCAAACATTTCGTACTAGTTAAGCTAGGCAGTTAATTTTAAGAAGATTGCAGGGAATATATTGGTCTTAAGGTTTAAAGATTATTTGGGAGCAGACTGTGTGGATCACAACAAATTGTCGCTAACTCTGAGAAGAATGGGAAAACAGAAGACTTGATTGTGCTTATGTGAAACTTATAGCTTAGACCAGGAAGCAGTCATCAGAACAGAGCAAGGTAACACTGCATGGCTCAAAATCAGGAAAGGTGTATGCCAGGGATGCATCCTGTCTCCATATCTTTTCAATCTATATGAGGAACAGATAATTTGGGAGGTTAGGCTTTATGAGGAGAAGTGTGGCATCAGAATTGGAGGAAGACTCATCAACAATCTGCATTATGCAGATGACACACCTTGCTTGCTGAAATGGAGGAAGACCCAAAGCATTTGCTGCAGAGGGTAAAGGACTGTAGTCTTCCATATGGATTGAAACTGAACATCAAGAAAACATAGATTCCAACCACTAGGCCAACTGGTAGCACCACGATAGATGGAGAAGAGATTGAGGTTGTTAACAATTTCAGCTTGCTTGGCTCCATAATCCACACTCTTGGCACCAGGAGTCAGGAAAGCAAAAGATTAATTGCATCAGAAAAATCTGTCAGGGAACTCTCCAGAGTGCTGAAGAGCAACAATGTCAGTTTAGAGACAAAGGTGCACGTGATCCAGGCCATGGTCTTTGCAATTACTTGCTATGCATCAGAGAACTGGACAATGACTAAGGATGATGGAATAATAATCGATGCCTTTGAGTCGTGGTTCTAGAGGAGAGAATTAAACATACCACAGACTGCCAAGAGAACTAACATGTCTGTCCTTGAGGAGGTGAAATCAAGTCTTTCCTTGGATACTAGGATTTTGAAACTCTGTCTCATATACATTGAGCACATGGCCAGGAGGGACCAGTCCTTGAAGAAGGACATCATACTTGGAAGGGTGGACGGACAGCGCAGGAGAGAGAGACTCCGGATGAGATGGATTGACATAGTAACTGAGGCTATGGGGGTTGGTGTATCAGAATTAGTGAGACTGGCTCAGGATAGGGCAGGGTTCAGAGCTATTGTGCTTAGAGTCGCTACGAGTTGCAGTTGCCTTGATTGCACATAATAGTAACAACAGTTTGAGGGGTTCATCTAGCTTCTGTGACTCTAAAGTCTGAAGTCCATGAGAATTTGTTAATTGTTTCAATGATGTCTTCGATAGCATTTTTTTTTCCCTGTCTAAGATCAGATCGTGTGTTGCAAGACCACTTAGTCTTCTTTTATCTGGAACAGTTTCTTGGACTTTTATCAAGATGTGGTCATTTGTAAGAATCCAGGCCAGTTATTTTATAGAATATTCCTTGATGTGTGCTTGCCTGGCATTTCCTTATAATCGATGCAGGTTATACATTCTCAATAAAAACACTGCAGAAGTTATCTGTGTTCTTTTTTTATTTATTTCTAAGTCAGGGCTGTTGAAATATCTCAAACTCATTGCCATAGAATCTAACCACTGACCCTCCAGCGGGTTTTCAGAGCCAGTAAGTTACACAAGCTGGAGATTGGCCATCTTTCTTTCTCAGGGCAGCTGATGAATTTGAAAAGCCAAAGAAACACTGTGTTTGGGTTAGCAGGACTACTCCATATGGACAGAGCTCCCTCGTCAAAGATTGGAAGAGAGGTCAAACTTAACTTGGACCCATCAAGTAACAAATGCTCCTGAGGACTGCACCAGTTATAATTCAAGTGTCCCTTCTTCCCTATGCATAAGACACCCTCTTTAAATTAGTATTGCTCTCTTATTGTCTTAGTTCTCTAGGGCTGCTATAACAGATTCCACAAGTGGATGGTTTTAATGAAAAGAAATCCATTATCTTATAATTTAGGGACTAAAAAAAAAATCCAAATTCAAGGTTCCAGCTCTAGAGGAATCCCCTCTCCCATCAGTTCTGGAGGCAGATCCATGTTTCCTATAGCCTCTGTCTTGGGAGATCTCCATGTGTCTGGGCCTTCTCCAGTGTCAAGGAGCAGAGACTTGACCATTATTTCAGTGAAACTGATTTCTGCCCCTCTTAGCTGGCTTTCCTCACCTTTTATCTCAAAAGGTATTATAGGCCACACCCTAGGAAAACTCCCCTTAACATCAGGTTAGCTCTGGGATGGGATTAACGAGTGTTGTATTCCACTCTGGTAGCCTAGTGACAAGAAGCTGCGATGCAATCCTGAAGGCCCCTGGCTCGAGTACACCAGCCACTCCTCAGGAGAAGGCTGAGCAGTCTCCTCCCATGCGATTAACTGGCTTTGAAAACTGGCCAGGAGGTCAGCTGTGGATCAGTTCCACCTCTATGGTACACAATAACAGTTCTTTTATAAGGAATTGACTAATCAAACCATGGAGGGTTGCTTACAGTTTCCAAATAATAGAATTTAAAATAAAAACACATCCTTTTTTGAGAATGAATACCAGTTCCAGGGGGAGTGGGGACTCCTTTATTGGCATACTGTCAGTGTGGTTGGTTGGTTTGTGTTTTTGGTTTGTTTTTTCAGATCATTAAAGGGAAAATATTTAATTAACCAACCTCCATGTATTTAACACGGCTTCAGGCCACCAAGACACAGCTCCCCTCCCAACAACCTTAATCTTCTCCTCAGCTCTTGTGCTGAAGAATTTGACTTCACAATGACTAGTTGCTTTGGGAATCTTCCTTTCCCCTGTACTTTGTAGTAACATGATTGAACCACATCAATGATGGGAGCACCTCCATTCTTGTTTTCTGCAGCATTTACCCTTCTCTGCTCACTGACCAAGGTCCATAATTTGTCAAGGTTGACAGTTGGTCAGAAGCTCTGATTCCTCTTCAGGTGACAAATGTCTTATACCCACCTTTCCAGAATAACCTGCATGGTATTTGTCAAAGTTGATCCTGTGGTGATGCAAGCCACCAGCATTACCTCGGCCTCCAGGTGTGGCAGTGGTGCACATGGCCCTCAAGTTTCTGGGTCTTCCTCAGTCTTGATGGCTGTGGGGAAATGGGAACTTCTTGTTGTTATATGCTATCAAGTTGTCTGCAATTCATAGCAACCCTATGTACAAGAGCTCTGAAGCCTGCCCTGAACCAGTCTCACTGACTGACTCTGACACGCCTACCCCCACTGCCCTAGCTTTGTATAAATCCATCTCTCCCTGGGTCTTCCTTTCCTGCACTGTCCCTCCACCCTTCCAAACATGGTGTCCTTCTCCAGGGATCTGTCCCTCCAGACCATGTGCCCAAAGTATGAGATAGGGCTTCAAAATCCTAGCCTCCAAGGAGAAGCATGGTTTCACCCTCTCCAAGACAGACTTATTTGTTTTCTTGGTGGTCCATGGTATGTTCAAGACTCATCTCCAGCACCACAACTCAAATGCATCAATTCTTCTTCTGTCATCCTTAGTCATTGTCCAGCTCTCTGATGCAGAACAAGTAATTGCAAAGACCAGGTGCACCTTAGTCTCTAGACTGCCATCGTTGCTTCTGAGTACTCTGGAAAAGTCCCAGACAGCAGATTTTCTCAATGCAATTCATCTTTTGATTTCCTGACTGCTTGTACCCAGAGTTTTCATTGTGGAGCCAAGCAAGCTGTAACTGTTAACAACCTCAATCTATCCATCATGATGCTGCCCGTTGGCCCAGTGACGTTGAGCTTCAATCCATATTGAAGGCTGTCCTCTTTCGTTTCAGCAAGCAAGGTTGTGTCATCTGCATAACGCAGGTTGTTTTTTTTGTTTTTGTTTTTGTTTTTGTTTTTTTTTAAAGTGATCTTCATTTACTGTTGGATTAGCAATTAGAACGTACAACTTCTGTTCAACAGGACATTGAAAAGTTACTTTAACGTGACAGCAGCAAAAAAAAATAGAATTCTCTAATTACAGCAGCCTTTATGTGCACAATTCTAAAATAAATACTACTTCTGAGCAGCTGTTGCCAGATTTTTAGGATTAATTTAAACATATACACTTTTTCTGCTCTGAGAGCCAGTACTCCATCTTGTTTACTGAGAGGGTTTTGAAAGAGTCAATGAGCTCGAGTAACTGAGGTGCGTGGTCACTCCTCACGGCAGGCAGGAAAGAGTCCAGTTAACCGGGGCACACAGCACACCACACGACACGGGGTGTACCGCAGCCGCTGCAAGTCCTTCACTGTCAGCCCGCTGTCTTTTTCAAAGAGAATTTCCTCCTAAGAGTTTGAGAATTTGGGCGGCCTGTTTCATTTTTGCTAACCTGACTCCCTTGGATGGCTAGTTAGTGGTCAGGGCACCGGCAATTTGGTCACAAGGCAAGTCGAGGATGCAATAAAGAAAGCCTGTGTCTAAAATACCATGTGCTTACTGGAACCACTCAGATTATTTATTTTTAATATAAAACACCTAACTTCAAAGTGAAGGGTCTAATCAAGCAACACTAACAAGACGGAGGCAGCATCTCTTCTTCTAAGACTTATTAGGTTTGGCCCAGTGTTCTCGATACATGGAATACATCATACCAATAGTCATTGCTCCCACCACAAAGCCTTGGGCCGCTACTCGCATGTGGATCAGGTGGATGGACATTTTCGTATTCCCCCTGTTCTTCAGTTTGTACAATCCGTACGCAACGATTGCAGCAAAGCCCGCCATTCCAATGGGGACAAATGGTGCCTCTTTAGCTTTTCGTCTCAATTTGGATCCCTGGTCTTCATCATATGAAGAAAGTGATACATCTGTGTTGGATGACATTGTGATTGGTTGAAGAATCGCCCACGAGCAGCAGACACACCACGTACGGTCCGACCGGTTTCTGCTCCCCCGTAACGCAGGTTGTTGATGAGTCTTCCTCCAATCCTGATGCTACATTCCTCCTCATAGAGCCCAGCCTCCCAGATCTGTTCTGCATATAGATTGACAAGGTATGGAGACAGGACACTTCCCTGACACACTCTTCAGAGTTTCTTAAAGAAAAGGGGAGTGGGAGAAGATACTTAGTTCCCCTAGCTGCGAGACTGCTGAAAGGCCTGAGGTCACAGCAGTCTCATCAGGGCAGCACCCTGGTGCTCAGAGACTGAATCCCAGATTAATCACTGTCAGTGTGTTGGTTTTGAGTTGTTTTTGGTTTTCTCTTTTTATTTTTTAAATTAATTGTAATGAACGTTTACAGAGACTTTGGATTTCCATTCATTCGTTTCTGTATTTTTCTCCCTGCCCACCTCTACCCCCCCCCATTAGCTCTTCTCTTTGAAAAGTAAAAGATACATTCTTTCATTTTTATATAAATCCTACTGCCTAAGTCCACTCCACTATGCAGCCTTCATTCTGGACTCCGGTCATGACAATAATACCCAATCATATATCTCTTTTAAACAGTTCTCTCCATCTGTTTGAATGCAGTATACATCATTTATTCCATCTTTCCCAGTCTCCCCTCAACCCCAATGTCAGTCCCATTTTACAACAGTGGCACTATGCAATATTTGTCCTTTTGTGACTGAGCTATTTCACTCATCATAATGTCCTCTAGGGTCACCTATTTTGTATATTTCATGAGTTCCTTGTTTTTCAATGCTGTATAATATTCCATTGTGTGAACATACCACAGCTTCTCTATCCATTCGTTTGTTGATGGGCACTTGGGTTGTTTCCAGCTCTTTGCTATTGTGAACAAAGCTGCAATAAACATGGGTGTGCATATATCTGCTTGGGTGGCAGTTATGGTTTCTTTAGGATATATTCCCAGTATTAGAATTGCTGGGTCAAATGGTATTTCTATTTCCAACTTTTGAGAAAGCGCCATACTGCCTTACATAGTGGCTGCACCATTTAACAATCCCACCAACAGTGAATAAGAGTTCCAGTTTCTCCACAACCTCACCAGCATTTGATGTCTGCTGTTCTGTTGTAGTTTGTTGTTCTTACTGGGGTGAGATGATATCTCAGTTGTTTTTATTTGCATCTCTCTTAGAGCTAGGGATTTTGAACATTTCTTCATGAGCTTGTTGGCCATCTGAATGTCTTCTTTGGTGAAGTGTCTGTTCATATTCTGTGCCCATTTTTCAATTGGGTTATTTACCTTTATCTTGTTGTGGTGCTCAAGTATTTTATAAATTCTAGATATAAGTCCCCTGTCTGACATGTCATTACCAAATACTTTTTCCCAGTCTGTGGCTTCCCTTTTTACCCTGTTCTTAGAAGGTCCCATTCATCTGTTTGGTCCTCTTCCAGTTGTAGATTTTCCAGGATGCTTGGAAGACTGTTTATGTTGTGGATTAGGGCTTCTAGTCAGTGTGTTCTGAAATTGTTCAGTTACGTGATCCTTGTCACAGTAAACATATAGACTACTCCATCACTCAAAAAAATGTCTTCCTCCTCTTTGTGATCTCTCAGGCAGCCCTTGACAACTTCTAATCAGATTTATGCCATGAAAATTTTGCCTTTATTGCTATTCTTTTTCAAATAAAAAAATGCCATAATCATGCATATAGAGCTTTGTATGAGCATAAGTTTTTATTTCTCCTGGGTAAATATCGGGAGTATAATTGCTAATCCAAATGGTTTAACTTTATAAGAAAGTCAAATTGTTTTCTAAAGGGGCTAGCCATTTTGCATTACCACCAGCAATATAAAAGAATTCCAATTGCTCCACGTCTGCATAGCTATTGATACTGTCTGGAGGTTTTGTGGGTTTGGTTTTGTGTTGTTTTGTTTTTTTTTTAATTTTTTTTTTTAAATTTGTAGCCATTCTAATGTCTTTGCCTTGGTATCTCATTGTAGGTTTCATTTACATTTCCATAATGACGGATGGTTGTTGTGCATCTTTTCCTGTGCTTACTTGTTTGTCTTTGAAGGCACTATTTCTGTGCAAATATTTTTCTGGGTTTATTAGGTTGCTTGCTTTCTTATCCCTGTGTTTATGTTCTGGTTACAACCTGTATCTGAGGCATTTGCGTTCTGCAACATTTGTGTTCTCCCTATCTATGGTTTGTCTTTTAATTTCCTTCACAGAGCACTTCCAAGAGCAGATTTAAAAAAAAATAAAATATTTTCATGAGGTCTAATTTACAAAGGTTTTCTTTTATGGTTCATGTTTTTGGTATCCCAAGAACTCCTTAGTGAATCAAGATTTTTTTTTAGAGTTTTTGGATGTATATTTAAGTCTGTGACCCATTTTGAGTCACTTTTGGGTGAGGTGTAGTGTAAGGATGGAGGCTCATTGCTTGCACTTGTTCCAGCACCATGTTGAAATGTCTCTGTGAAAATACATTGACATCTTTAGTTAGAATCACATGACTGCATATGCATGTGCCCACTGCTGTTCTATTGATCTATTTCTTTTTTATGTTAAAGAGCTTTACACTAGTGTCTTAATTCCTGTAGCCTTAGAGTAAATCTTACAGTCAAGTATGTGAGATGTATCCTGTCTCCATACCTATTCAACATGTATGCAGAGCAGATTATCCGAGAGGCTGGGCTCTATGAGGAGAATTGTGGCATCAGGATTGGTGGAAGATCTATCAACAATC
>NW_006399960.1:5308154-5317723 GCF_000299155.1 Elephantulus edwardii | reverse complement strand
GGACTGCTAAGAAAACAAACAGATTCATCCTGGAGAGGGTTAAACTGGGCTGCTCCTTGGAGGCAAGGATTCTGAGGCTTCATCTGACATACTTTGGTCATGTTGTAAGGAGGGATCGGTCCTTGGAGAGGGACATCATGCTTGGGAGGGTGGAGGGCAGGTGCAGGAGGGGAAGGCCCTCTGGGAGGTGGACTGATTCGGTGATTGGGGCAGTCGGGATGAGGGTGTCAGAGACAGTAAGATTGGCATAGGACAGAGCAGAGTTTAGGGCTGTTGTACATAGGGTCGCTATGAGTCGCAAGCAGCTCGATGGCACATAACAACAATTGTCTTTCATATTCTGAGTCTGTTTGTTGTCTGTGACCTTTACTTCCCTGTCCTTTCTTACGTCCTCTCTTAAGTTCCCCCTTCCCTGCTCTTCACATCTACAAGTTTGTAGCAGAGAATTTGTTAGAATTTGGTGATAATTTTTGCAATTATAACTGGCAATGAACTTGAAGTTTGTGGTTTTGTCTCCTGCTGTCTCGTGGCCCATAGGCAGTCCACTATCTACTAACCCAAAAGTAGCTCTTCCATGTCAGTTTGAATCCACCCTCAAAAACCCACTGGAGGATCAGCTATGAGTCGGTTCCAACTCCATGGCAAAGAGTGAGTGACTGAGAGATCGATCCCTGAGTGTGTGTGGTTTTATTTGCACACTGTTGACATGATGGTATTTCAGAAATGTGTATTATATGGACAGATTCAGGCAGCTGCCATTATCTTCTAGACTTCAAGACACTTCTCTTTTGCTTTAGCCATTTTAAAGATACAGTGTGAAAAGAAGTTTAAAATGATACTGACTTCTGTTCCCAGTGTGTGTGGCAGACTAGACATCTTGACTAACTCTCCTGATTGAAAGAAGTAAAATAACTCCTTTTAAAAAATCAATTCTAAAAGATCTTGCAGGAAAGAATCCTTCAGAGGAAAAAAAAATACAAAGTAAGAAGAAGTAAATGCCATGCTGGTGCCGGTTCCTGCTCTGAAGGCTAGTTGGATTAAGCATTTGGTTTGTCTGAGGTGGAATGTCAGATAGGAAAACTCCAGCAATGATGGAACCCATGTTGTTGTTGTTGTTGTTTTTGTGTCCTATCAAATTGCCTGTGACTCGTAACGATCCTATGTGCAATAGCTCTGAACCCTTGCCCTGGCCTGAGCCAATCTCATCATCACTGACACACCTAATCCCATTTCTTCTGTCACTGAGTCAATCCATCTCATCTCCTCGTCTTCCTCTCCTGGGCTGTCCCTCCACCCTTCCAAGCATGATGTCCTTCTCCAAGTTCTGGTCCCGCGTGCTCACGTGCCCAAAGTATGTGAGACGGAGCTTCAAAATCCTTGCTTCCAGGGAGTAGCCTGGTTTCACCCTCTCCAAGACAGACTTGTTTGTAGTCCTAGAAGTCCATAGTACATTCAACACTCTTCTCCAGCACTACAACTCAAAGGCATCAGTTCTCCTTCTATCATCCTTAGTTATTATCCAGCTCTTGGATGCATAGCAAGTTATTGCGAAGAGCATGGCCTTGATCAGGTGCATCTTAGTCTCTAGCTAGACTGACATTGTTGCCTCTCAGAACCCTGGAAAGGTCTCTGACAGCAGATTTACTTAATGCAATTCATCTTTTGATTTCTTGACCGCTGGTGCCAAGAGCGTTAATTGTGGAACTGAGAAATCTGTAACTGTTAACAACTTCAATCTCTTCTCCATCCATCATGATGCTGCCAGTTGGCCCAGTGGTGAGAATCTTTGTTTTCTTGATATTGAGCTTCAATCTATATTGAAGACTACAGTCCTTGATCTTCTGCAGCAAACGCCTCAGGTCCTCTTCAGTTTCAGCAAGCAAGGTTGTGTCATCTGCATAACACAGGTTGCTGATGAGTCTTTGTCCAATCCTGATGCCACATTCCTCCTCATACAGCCCAGACTCCCGAATGATCTGTCCCACATATAGATTGAAAATATATGGAGACAGGATGCATCCTTGGCATATACCTTTCCTGATTTTGAACCATGCAATGTCTCCTGCTCTGTTCTGATGACTGCTTCCTGGTCTAAGTTTCACATGAGCACAATCAAGTGTTCTGGGATTCCCATTCTTCTCAGAGTTAGCCACAGTTTGTTGTGATACACACAGTCAAATACCTTTGCATAGTCAATGAAACACAGATAGACATTCCTCTGGCAGTGGTGGTTGTTGATTGCCTTTGAGTTGAGCATGACTCATAGCAACCCTACGAACAAAAGTTCTAAAGCCTTTCTGTAACTATCAACATTTATCAAAGTTCATAGAGTTTCCAAAGGCATGTTGTTTAGGAAGTGGCTACCACTCCTGCTTCCAATTCCTCTGGTACTTTATACTTTCATCCAAGATCCATCTAACGTTGGCTATGATGTCCCTAGTGCTACAGCCTCTTCTAAACCCAGCCTGCACATCTGGCAGTTCTCTGCTGACATGCTGCTTTAGTAGTTTCTAGATAATCTTCAGCCAGACCTTGCTTGCATGTGATATTAGTGGTGTCATTCTATAATTTCCACACTTTGTTGGGTCACCTGGAACCCACAGGATAATTTAAAAATAAACCCACAACACAGAAGAGACCACCATGTAAACGTGCTTGTCTCAATCTTGGTGCTGGCAAGAGGTAAACAACTCTCCCTTGGTAATTCATAACATTGCCCCAGCATATGTTGGTAATTCCTAGTCATCTTCCCTACTTGAAACTTCACGTCTAGAATTTCTAGTCACATAGTCACATAGATGATGGCAAAATGATAGAGCAAACTAGTGGGGGGGGGAGAAATTGACCATTTAGTAAATATTATTGGAATAATCTGGCAAAAGATAAGTAGCACACCAATATATATGAAAAAAATTTCTAAAAGAAAACATAAGACTGGAAAAAGAACTTTGGAGGTATACATCAGTGTTCACAGCAACATTATTCACCATAGCAAGAACATAGATGTCCAACCACAAACGAATGGATTGAGAAATTATGGTACATTCACACAATGGAATAGTATGCAGCATGCAGGAGCAATGATTTTGTAAATTATTACTTAACTTGTGAGGGACTGGAGAGCATTATGCTGAGTGAACTAACTCAGTCTCATAAGGACAAATACTGTATAAAACCATTATTGTAGAATGTGTATGAGGATCCAAGAGCGGGGGAGGGTGGAAGCAGAGGGGTGAGGATGTGCACGGGGGAGGGGGGAGCTGAATCACACAATTTGATGGGTGGAGGGAGGGATGAGTAAAGGAAATGGGAAAGATCCAGTGCGAAAAACAGTGTATTTGAACAAGAGTGGCATCCACTTCCTAAACAACTTGCCTTTGGAAACTCTATGAACTTTGATAAATTTCAGTAGTTGTAGAGGGGCTTCAGGCCTTTTGTTCAGAGGGTCACAATGAGTTGTGCTCTACTCAAAGGCAACCAATAACAACAACAAAAGGAAAAAAAGTGAAAAAATCAGAGGCCATTAAAGGAAGAGGGGGGGAAAGATACATGACCAGAAAGAACTTTTAAAAACAAACACACACATTACCACCCTCCCCCGCCAAAAAAAAAAACCAAACAACAACGCACCAAAATACCAAATGACAAACTGGGGGAATTTTTTTTTAAATCGACTCTTAGGTAAGGAACTCAGATCCATAATAGTAGGGAATGTTATAGTCCACAGCAAGTTTTTCTGCTTGTCTGCAGCTGCTCTGAGGGAGAAAGATGGGCATTCTCTCATTTCAATTTAAACCTGATGGCAGGGCATTATGAGTTGGAAGCCACTTGATGGCAGTGAGGGATGGTTTTTATAAATCCCTAATTGTGGTGACCAGGTTCGTCTTCACTGCAGCTGCTGTGAGTAGAGGCTGCTGTTCCCCTTCACATAGACTTGTATTTTGCTACAGGAACCATTTGGGATATGGTGTCCCCTCAGGGGATAGCAGATCATAGCCAATGACTGATCCAAATAATTTACCCCAGAGTCGACTCCTCCTCAAGGCAGCCGCATTTATGTCAACATGGAACTGGGCTCCAAAGGGTTGTCGTTGGTAGGTTTTTTTGGATGCAGGTCGCCAAGCCTTTCTTCTGAGGTGCCTCTGTGCGACTCCAACCTTTATGTTAGCAACTGGGCATGGTGGTGGTTAGGGGAACCCTCCAACGAGGGGTCACCTCTTGAGAGTGGCCCTCACCTGGAAAGCCTTTAAATTCATCCCAGGAAGCTGGAGTGGGAAAGAGTAATGGTGCTCAGGTGGCTGCCAAATCCAAACTTAGGAGGTGGGGAGGACAGGCATGGAGACAGGCTAGGCCTTCTGTCCCTGCTGACATCCTAGTTCCACACAGCTGACAGTTCAAATGGTTCTGAAATGAAATGGGTAAATGTTCAATGAAAGGTCCCTCTCCAGTTCTTGTTACCTGCCCAGTCCTCCTCCTCCTCAACTGGACAATCGCTGTAACCTTCCAAAGACTTTAACAAGTGCACATACAAGCAAACATGAGTATGTACCCCATCTCTCTCCTTAACACAATGCATGCCCTATTCTGCATCATGCCCTTCCTCCCTTACAAAAATGTACTTGGGATCTTTACATAGTGACTAGTAAGTAATACATGCAGCGTCTCCCTGCTCTACGACCCCATCTTCCTGGTATTCCATTGTATTTAATCACTACTGTAATCTTTCTTAGATCCACAATCAATAACACTTGGTACCAGCAGTCAGGAGATCAAAAGACATATTGCACTAGGAAAGTCTGTAGTCAGGGACCTTTCCAAATTGTTAAGGAACAATGATGTCAGCTTGAGGATCAACATGTGCCTGATTCAAGCCATGGTCTTTTCAATCACCTGCTATGCATCTGAGTGCTGGACAATGAATAGAGAAGACAAAAGAATTAATGCCTTTGAGCTGTGGTGTTGGAGACAAGTAATGAATATCCCATTGACTGCCAAAGAACAAACAATGTTTTGGAGGAGGTGCACCCAGAGTGCTTCTTGGAGACAAAGATGATAAAAGCCTCATATCACATACTTAGGACATGTTGCTAGATGAGGCTATTCTTTGGAGAAGAACATCAAGCTTGGAAAGGTGGAGGGATGGCAAAGGAGAGGAAGGCCTTCATTCAGGTAGTGCCTGCAGCAGTGGGCTCAAGTGTGTCAGAGATGGCGAGGATGGCACAGGATTGGACAGGGTTCAGGTCTGTTGCTTAAGCTGTACTCAATGGCACTTAACAAACAATTACATCAATTGGTAGAGCTCTGGCAGCTTACTAGTAAGGAATTGCGCTATCAATGAAAAGCATGTGGTGCAAATCCACCAGCTGCTCTGCAGGAGAAAGGAGGGTAGTCTCCTCCTGTGCAATTAAATGTCTCTGAAAACCCACTGGAAAGTCAATGAGGGCCTGGTTCTGACTTGACAGTAGCTTTCAGTCTTTTTTTTTTTTTAATTATTATTTTGTGTGCGTGTACTGTCAAATCAGATCTGACTGGTACAGGAGGATATTGCTCCTCCTTCTCCGGCAGAGCATCTGGTGGATTCGAACCGTGTACCTCTGGGATTGCAGTGCAGCTTCTTGCTACTAGGCCACCAGGGCTCCCCTAGCTTTCAGTCTTTTGCCATTACAAACAATATATGTGATGGCTGAATGAGTAGGTGAATGTTCAAATGGATAACTTTATACATGGGATACTTCCCAGGTCTGCTGATTTGTGAGGTAAATTTCTGTGGGATGACAGCCAGTCAATTCTGACAGTTGTCTGCTCACTTCCGACTCTTGTGTGTCAGAGTAGAAACTGTGCTCCATGGGTTTTCAGTGACTGGTTTATTTATTTATTTTTTAAATATCCCAAGTCCTTCTTCCAAGGATCCGCTGGGTGGGCTCAAACCATCAACCTTTTGCTTACCCATTTTACATCATTCCAGGACTCTCACTGATTGATACCGGTGTACCAAAGCCCAGCCTCTTTGTTTCAAGGTGAGAGAACTCTGTATGCTGTTTATGCTTCAGAGACTTTTATGAGGCAGTCCAAGATGAGACTGCCTGAAACCACATCCTTGCTTGCTTCTCAACCAACTTATTTAACCTGTTTCACTCCTTCACTGAAAGCACTTTCTTTTTATTTTCCCCCATCCCCTTCTTATTTTTTCCTTTTTATAAATATTATTAATTTTAATGAAAGTTTACAGAGACTTTGGATTTTCATTCATTCATTGTTGCACTTTTCCCCCTACCCAACCTCCTCCTTAGTTCACTATTCTCTTTAAGAAGTAAAAGAAAAATTCTTTCATTGTTATAGAATCCTTTTCCCCAAGTCCACTCCACTATGCAGCCTTCATTCTGGACTCCTGTCATGACAATAATCCCCAATCATATATACCTTTTGAACAGTTCTCTCCCTCATCTGTTTCAATGCAGTATACACAATTTATCATTATGTATTATACCTTTTAACCTGTATACAGAGCAAATTATCCGGGAGGCTTGGCTGAATGAGAAGTGCAGCATCAAGATTGGTGGAAGATTCATCAACAATCTGCATTATGCAGATGATACCACCATGCTTGCTGAAACTGAGGAGGACCAGAAGCGCTTGCTGCAGAGGGTCAAGGACAGCAGCCTTCAATATGGATTCAGGATCAATATAAAAAAGACAAAGATTCTCACCACTGGGCCAACTGGCAGCATCAGGATGGATGGTGAAGAGATTGAGATTGTTAACAGCTTTAGTTTGCTTGGTTGGCTTCACTGTCAACACTCTTGGCACCAGAAGCCAGGAAATCAAAAGACGTATTGGGATGGGAAAGTCTGCTGTTAGGGACCTCTCCAAAATACTGAAGAGCAATGGAGCCAGTCTGGAGACTAAGGTGCATCTGATACAGGACATGATCTTTGCAATCACTTGCTAAGCATGAGAGAGCTGGACAAGGACTAGGGAGAATAGAAGTAGAATTGATGCCTTTGAGCTGTGGTATTGGAGAAGAGTATTGAATATACCATGGACTGCTAAGAAAAAGAATAGGCACATCCTAGAGAGGGTTAAACCACGCTGTTTCTTGGAGGCAAGAATTCTGAAGCTTTGTCTGACATATTTTGGACATGTTGCAAGGAGGGAGCAATCCTTGGAGAAGGAAATCATGCTTGGGAGGGTGGAGGGACCGCGCAGTAGAGGAAGACTCTCTATGAGGTGGATTGATTCAGTGACTGGGATAATGGAAGTAGGTGTATTGGAGACAGTGAGATTGGCACAGGACAGAGCAGGGTTTAATTTAAGGCTGTTGTACAGAGGGCCGATATGAGTCGTAAGCGACTCGACAGCACATAACAGCAACAATACATAATTTATCTTTCTCAGTCTCCCCCCAACCCTGATGTCAGTATCACTTTACAACAGTGGCACTATGCAGTATTTGTCCTTTTGTGACTGAGATATTTCACTCAGCATAATGTCCTCCAGGGTCACCCATTTTGTATAATATTTCATGAGTTCCTTATTTTTGAATGCAGCACAGTATTCCATTGTGTGAATATACCACAGCTTCTCTATCCATTCATTTGTTGATGGGCACTTGGGTTGTTTCTAACTATTTGCTATTATGAACAAAGCCACGATAAACGTGGGTGTGCATATATCTGCTTGGGTGGAGGTTATGGTTTCTTTAGAGTGGATTCTGCTGGGTCAAATGGTATTTCTATTTGCAACTTTTTGAGAAAGCGCCATACTGCCTTCCATAGTGGTTGCACCATTTTACACTCCCACCAACAGTGAATAAGGGTTCCAGTTTCTCCACACCTCGCCAGCATTTGTTGTTTGCGGTTCTTTTAAATTTTGCTATTTTGACTGGGGTGAGATGATATCTCATAGTTGTTTTGATTTGCATCTCTCTTTGAGCTAGGGCTTTTTAACATTTCTTCATGTGCTTGTTGGCCATCTGAATGTCTGGTGAAGTGTCTGTTCATATCCTGTGCCTATTTTTCAATTGGGTTATTTACCTTTATCTTGTTGTGGTGCTTGAGTAATTTAGAAATTCTAGATATAAGTCCCTTGTCTGACATGTCATTACCAAATATTTTTCCCCAGTGTGTGTCTTCCCTTTTTACCCTGTTGGATAAGTTTTTGGATGAGCATTAGTATTTTATTTTTAGAAGGTCCCATTCATCTATTTTATCCTCTCCTGGTTGTAGATTTTTCCAGATGCTTGGAAGACTGTTTATGTTGTAGATTAGGACTTCTAGAGTTCTTCCAAGCTTTTCTTTAATGAAGTGTATAGTCCTTGGTTTTAGCCCTAGGTCCATGATCCACTTTGAGTTGGTTTTTTTGTAAGGAGTGAGATGTGGATCTTGCTTGAGTTTTCTGCAGATAATTTTCCAATTTTGCAGACACCATTTGTTAAAAAGGCTGTCATTTCCCCACTTAACTGATTTCATCTCCTTGACAAAAATCAGTTGTCCATAGGCAGATGGGCTGATTTCTTGATTCTCAGTTCTATTCCATTTATCTATATGTCTGTCATTGTACCAGTACCACGCTGTCTTGACGACCACGGCAGTGCAGTAGGATTTGAAATCAGGGAGTGAGATGCCTCCTACCTTGTTTCTCTTTTTAAGGAGTGCTTTGCTTTTCTATTCCAAATGGAACTGGAGATTGCCTATTCCATCTCATTGAAGAATGAGATGGTATTTGGGATTGCATTGAATGTGTAAATTGCCTTTGGTGGTATTGTCATTTTCATTTTCACAATATTGTGTCTTCCTATCCATGAGGAAGGGATAGTCTTCCATTTCTCCAGGTCTTTTTGTTTCTTGTAGTAAAGTTTTGTAATGTTCTTTGACTAGATCCTTTGTGCTTCTGGTTAGATTTACTCCCAAGTGTTTAGTCTTGTGATTAGCTATTGTGAAGGGTATTGTTTTTCTTCATTCCAGCTCTGTAGTCTTTGTCACTGTAGAGAAATCCAGCTGATTTTTGTGTGTTGATCTAGTATCCTGCCATTTTGCTGAATTGGTCAACTATGTCCAGTAGTTTTCTTGCTGAGTCTTTAGGGTTTTCTAAGTATACTATCTGTATACAGAGATAAGTCTACCTCATTGCCAATTTAGATACCTCTTATTTCCTTCTCTTATTGCTACTGCTAAGACTTACAATATTGAATAAAAGAGTTTCAGTGGACATCCTTGCCTCATTCCTGTTTTTAATTTTTAAACTATCTCCATTGAGAACAATGTTTTCTCTCAGATTTGTGTATATACTTGTGTGTGTGTGTGTGTGTGTGTGTGTGTGTGTGTACTTTTTAATATGTTGAATAAATTCCCCTCCAATCCTATTTTGTTTAATGTTTTAATCAGGAAAGGGTGTTGAATTTTGTCAAAGGCCTTTTCTGCACCAATTGTTAGGATCATGTGGGTCTTGTTCTTTGCTTTGTTAATGATTAATTACTTTAAATGTTTTTCTTCTGTTGAACCATCCTTTCATACCTGTTATGAATCTCACTTGGTCATGGTGAATTATTTCTTCTATGTATTGTTGGATTC
>NW_006399960.1:5302924-5304038 GCF_000299155.1 Elephantulus edwardii | reverse complement strand
TGGCACAGGACAGAGCGGAGTTTAGGGCTGTTGTACATAGGGTCGCTATGAGTCGCAGGCGACTCGACGGGACATAACAACAACAACAACAACAATTTTTATAATTTCAGTTTTTATAGAGTGTTGGGTTTTCTTGCTGTACTTTTTCAGTTTTTGGGAGATGTTGGGTTAGAGAGTCAATGGTCGTTTGTTTCCTGCCTTTTGATGTGTTTGCTTATTGCTATAAATAGACCTCGGATTACTGCTTTGGCTGTTTCCCAGGGTTTTGGTAAGTGGTGTTTTCATTGTCTTTTTTTTTCAGGAGACTTTTTAATTTCATTTTCTATTTCTTCTAGTAATCATTCATGTTCAAGCAAGGTGTTGTTCAGCTTCCAAATGTATGGGGTTTTTTTCTCCCTTATCCTCTTGTTATTACTTTCTAATTTTGTAGCATTGTCTGAGAAGATGCTTTGTATTATTTGTATGATTTTGAGCTTCTTGATGCTTGTCTTGTGACCTAAAATGTGATCTATTCTGGAGAATGTTCCATGCACATTGAAAAGGATGGTATACTATGCTTTTTCTGGGTGCCTTAGCCTGTAAATTATCTATGAAATAGAATTGGTTTATTGTGTGGTTTAATTCATCAGTATTGTTGTTGAATTTGTTTCTGGTAATTCTATCTTTTCTTGAAAGGAGTGTATTGAGGTCTCCAAGTATATAGTAGTGTTGTGTATTTCCTTTTTCAGTTTTGTTAATGTTATATATATTTAGCAGGTCTTTCATTTGGTCCATAGATATTTATTTTTGTTATGTCCTCTTGTTCTGTTTACCCTTTAAGCATTATGTAGTGACCTTTCTTGTCTTTTGTGATGGTTTTTGCATTAAAATTGATCAGAAATTAGTATTACTACTCCTGCTTTTTTCTGGTTGCCATTTGCTTGGTATATTTTTCCCCCACCCTTTTATTTTTAGTCTTTATCTTCATTTTTTAAAAAATTCATTTCAACGAACATCTACAGAGGTTTTGGACTTCCATTCATTCATTTTTGCACTTTTCTCCCCACCCACCCCACCCCCAGTTCGCTCCTCTCCTTGAAAAGCAAAAGAAAAACTTCTTCATTGGTACACAATC
>NW_006399960.1:5282437-5302289 GCF_000299155.1 Elephantulus edwardii | reverse complement strand
TTTATCATTTTTGTGTGAGTGTACCGTCAAGTCAGATCTGACTGGTACAGGAGGAGATTGTCCCTCCTTCCCCGGCAGAGCATCTGGTGGATTTGAACTGTGCGCCTCTGGGATTGTAGTTGCAGCTCCTTGCCACTAGGCCACCAGAGCTCCTCTCCTTCATATTTGATGTATAATTTTGCCGGGTACTGTATTCTTGGTTGTGTTCTTGGACAGCTGTGTTGAGTGTTCGATATATGTCATTCTACTTTCTTCTTGCTCGCATGGTTTCTGCTAACAAGTCAGCACTTAATCTTATCTTCTGTCCCTTATAGGTTACTCTTTGTTTTTCCCCTTGCTCCTTTCAGAATACTCTCCTTATCTTTGATTCTGGAAAATTTGACTATGCTATGCCTTCGTGGGGTTTTTTTTTTGGGGGGGAGGGGTCTATTCTATATGTTGTTTGCTCAGCTTCTTGAATATATATTCTCTCATTCTTCATTATGCCTGGGAAGTTTTCTTCTAGTAATTTTTCCACAACTTTTTGGTGCCTTTACTTGTTTCTTTCTGTTCTGGGATTCCGATGATGGTTATGTTATTTCTCTTGATGGTGTCCCACATGACTCCTAGGTTTTCTTCTTTTTCCTTATTTTTTTATTCTGGTCTTTGCTCTAGCAGATCAGTGGTGACAATTCTATCTTCAATTTGACTGGTTCAGTGTTCCATCTCTTCAACTCTGTTTATCTGTCCATCATGTTGACAGCATCTGAAGCCTTGGACCTCATATTTTGGATGGTTTCTTGTTTTTTCCAGTGCCTCTAATGCCTCATTAGTTTTATCTGCATTGTTTTGGATTGTTTTTATAAGCTCCTCCTGATTTTTGCTTGCAGTGTCCTGTAATTCTTTGTTTTTCACCCATTGAAAATATTCAACCATTGCTCTTTTGAATTTTGTGTCACAAAGTTCCATCAGACTTTCTGGCTTCAGGAAATCCATTACTACTTTTTTTTTTTTAATATCTTGCGTTGGGCTTGTGTGGGGAGTGAGGTAGTCTGCTTCTTTGGGGACATTGCTTTGGTAGAGTTTTTCATGCCTGAGGCAATAGCAAGTTCTTGATCTGACATCATTGCTCCACAAGAAAACTGGGCAGGCATACAGGCGGATGCATGTAGGGTGGGTGCAGGCACAGGTGCACAGGTGGGGGGTTGGGGGGGAAGATGCACATACAGATGCATACAGGAGCGGAGCATGTGGGAGGCCTGAATGCACAACCAGTAAGTCTTGGTTTTCCCCTCAAGAACTCGGTCTGCCACCCCAGTTGAGCTCCAGCTGTTTCAACTCCTTCCTGCTTAAGGTGATGGGGTCCCACAATTGGTCCTGCATCAGCTGTGATCCCCCCTATTTATTTCACTCAATTTCTTGCTGTTCTGCTTGCTTGTGGTAGGTGGGTCCCACTGCGGCTCCCTGCTGCAGCTTGCTGCTCCCCACCATGGCTCACTGCACCCCACTAAGGCTTGCTGTACCCTGCCAACACTCGCTGCACCCTGCCAATGTTTGTAGCTCTCATGGTTCTCAAATGTCCACATTGATCCACAGCAGTGTTTTGAGAAGCACCTATATATTTGTGCTCCCTTTTTGGCCTGAGGCCTGCATGGCCGAGGGCCTGAGAGCAGTTTGTTCCCTAAAGTACCTGAGTGACCATGGAGGAAGCCTTTGTTCCCTTCTGTAAGTGGCTTCTCACCTCCATCGAGGGGCCCAGGACCTCCCTGTTGCCTGAATTAAGCATTCCCACATGGTCAGCCCAGACAGCTGTTTATTCTTCAAAGTACCCTCTTGCTCCTGGCGGATGTGTCCCACAACAGCTTCACAGGCAGCTTCTGGCTGGGACTCAGCTGGTTGCTTCAGGCAGGGCCTGTGGCTCGCTGCTCCTGAGTTAAGTGGTCCTACGTGGTCAAGCTAGACAGCAGTTTTTCCCCCAAATAACTGTGGGAGCATTGCAGGCAAAGCCGTCCCATGCTTCCTGCCATCCCACTGAAAGAACTTTTTCAATAGATCAATTGCACCACAATTCTTGCTTTAAGCTCTTCTTCTAGGATCCCAGCCCAAGGTAGTGCTGTGAGGAACGGTCCTGGGAAGCAGATCCTGCGAATGAGATCCAGTTTTTGGGTCACTCATCAACTGGCTGGCAAGGAGAACTTCCTGTGGTAGCTCTTTTATTGCTAAGGTTCTCACTTGGGGCGAACTGGGACTTGATACAGCTGGAATGTGAGGCACGGTCTCATGAAATACTTCTGGCATGTTAAATGTGTAATGGTAATTATAAGGAATTGAGAGGTTATTGCTGAATACTGTCTAAGAAAAAGTTGCATCAGATAAACTAGTTGCAATCACATGGACTGTAACTCCTGGCAACCCCTTATGTGTAAGTAGAACCATGTTCCATAGGGTTTTGGATAAGTGATATTTTGGAGATAGATCTCTGAGCATTTCTCCACAGCACCTCTGGGGTATATCTGAAATGTCACTCTTTGGGTTAGTGGAGGCTGCTTAACTTTTTGTACCACCCAAGGGACAACTTTATTCAAAAGAATTATTACAGGAAGTGGGGAGGAGTGTGGTGGTTGCTATTGTGTGTCTACCTGGCCATGCTCCTCAGTAGACTGTAACTATCCTGTATGTTGTACATTCTAACCTCTAGGATGTTAATGAGGGAGCTCTGGTGGCTTAGTGATAAGGAATTGCACTGCCAGCTCTAATGCAAGTAGTTCAAATCCATCAGCTGCTCTGAGGGAGAAAGAAGGGCAGCCTTCTGTGTATTTTTAGAGGTTGTGTGTACATATCCATAGCTCCATCTCTTTCTTTCTCATCTATCTCTATCATCTATCTATCTAAAGTTTCACTGCTTTTGCTTCTGAACCTAGCACAATGTAAGTATAGGGGCAGGGCAAGGAAACTGCAATAGGAAGGCAGGGAGCTATACCAATGGGGGGTGGACAGGTCTACCTCTCTTTTACTCCACTGAAACAAAGGACTGGGGTGAATTAGTTGAATCACACTGAAGGAAGTTAACAGTGGTGGATCACTGAGATGGGTGAATGGTTTATAATTATGACCATTTGGCTCAGAGTCCTGGATTGTCTTGTGATAAGGCTGCCTGGATGCTGACAAACCTGAAAGGAGGTAGGTAAGGGTCTGCGGTTAGGGCCCCTAGAGACTTCAAAGGCTGAAAACCAAAACCTCACTGCCTTTGAGTCACTTCTGACTCACCGTGACACTACATTGAGTTTCCAGGGTTTATCTTTAAAGACTAAGGAGTGCCTGACTGCAGGAATGGTCTTTTCAATCATTTCCTATGTGAAAGTTGGATAATGAGTAAGGAAGAAATTGGATAATATGAAAGTTGGATAATGAATAAGGAAGACAGAAGAATGTATGCCTTTGAGTTGTGGTTTTGGAGGAAACTACTGAATATTATTACACAGACTGACAAAAGAACAAACAAGCCTGTCTTGGAGAAAGTGCATCCAGGGTGCTCCTTGGAAGCGAGGATAGTGAAACTACATCTCACATACTTTGGGCATATTATCAGGAGGGGCCAGTCCTTGGAAAAAAAAGACATCATACTGAAAAAAGTGGGGGGTTAGTGTGAGAAAGGAAGAGACTCAACAAAATGGATTGACACAGTGGCTGTAACAATGGGCTCAAGTATACACTAGATGGTGAGGATGGTGCAGGATCAAGCTATAGATCTACTGTTTTTGAGTTGCTATGAGTTGCACTCTATTTGATGGCACCCACAACAGCAACAACAGATCTTTACAGGAGACTGCACATCTTTTTCCAGAGACTCCTGGTACATTTTAACTACTGGTCTTTTTGTTTAGCAGCCTGATAATATCTACTGATTCATTCTTACTCCCAGTGGCCCTTAGGACAGAGTAGAAGTGCCCATCTGGCTTTCAAGGCTGTAAATCTTTACAGAAACTTATTTTTCTCATTAGCAAAGCAACCGGTGGGCTTGACTGCCAGACGTTTTGGTTAGCAGCTGGATGCTGTAACCACTGTACCACCAGGGCTCCTTAGAGGAAGGTCGGGCAAGAGTTCAACAGAGATTAAGTTTGTCCTTAGTGTGTCTTTGCAATAAAGCCATGTTGCAGAATTTCAAGGAGGGGGCAGGACCATTTCTTTAGCCACTACTCTTCAAGATCATAGGACGAATGTATTTGCAGCTGCAACCATGCTGCTCCTAGTTTTCTAAGTGCCAAAGAAGGGGAGTAAGTGAGGTCTCTATACTAGAGGAACAAATATGGATCTCTTCCAGTCAGTTAGTTGGTCAAGTGGTAGGCCTAAAACTTTCTTGGCATAACTTGGTGAGTGTGTCCAAGGTCGCATCTATTTGTTGAGATATGTCAATCAGTATGCCTTCAATTCCTGGGGCCTTGGTTTTTTGCCAATTCCTTCAGAGCAGCTTAAACTTTCTCCTTTATCACCACAGGCTCTTGCTCATACGTTGTTTCAAGAAATTCTTCTGTGACAGCCAATTCTTTTTGGTACAATGACTCTGAATTCTCATTTCATCTTTTAATGTTTTCTGGATCATTTAATATTCTGCCCAAAGCATCCTGAAGTATTACAACTTGAGGCTTGAATTTGTTCTTCAGTTCCTTCAGCTTAAGAAATGGTTGAGTGAGTTCAGTTCTTTTGATGAAACCAGGCTGCTCCTTGGAAGCAAGTATTTTGAAGCTCCAGCTGACATACTTTGGGCATGTTGCAAAGAAGGACATCTTGTTTAGGAGGGTGGAGGGATAGCACAAGAGAGGAAGACTCTCGATGAGAGGGATTGACTCATTGACTGGGGCCATGGGAGTGGGTGTATCAGAGACAATAAGGTTGTCTCAAGATAGGGCAGGGTTCAAGGCTGTTGTATATAAATAGGGTCACTATGAGTCAAGAGAGACTCGACAGCACATGACAACTATACTATGGAGGGAGCTCTGGTGGCTTCATGGTAGAGTTGTGCTGTGAACACATAGGAAGGTGGTTCAAATCCATCAGCTGTTCTATGGTAGAAAAATGGGAAATCTCCTATGCGATTTATAGCCTCTGAAAACTTGCTGGAGGGTCAGCTATGAGTCAGTTCTGACTCCACAGTATGTAACTACTATGGCTCTTAAAAGGCAAAAATGCAGACTTCCCACAAATCAACTGGTGGTAAAACAGCCAACGAGCAGCTGGCTACAAAAGCTGTTCACAAGAATGCACCCACTGAGAGAAGATCTTCACCCTGAAACCCACAGCGTCCCTTTTCAGCAGGAAGTAGCTAAGAGAATACGCCATCCCCTTTTCCTTATGAATCAGGGTGAAGTCTCTCTCAGGGAGGAGTGATAGGGAATGGCAAAGGACACACCGACAAAGGAGATTAATCAGAACTGACTTTGACAAGCACTGTGGCAATTGGACAATTAAAACAGACATTCGGATGGCGGGGAAGAACAACAAACTGGGGAGGAGGGTAGAGAGAATGGTGCAGTAATGAAGGAATGAAAACCCAAAATCCCTGTAAATGTTCATTAAAACTAATAAAATTTAATAAAAAAAAAAAAAGAATGCACCCACTACCAATTCAACGTCTCTTCCAGTGTCTGGTGCAAAAAATTGCTCAGGACTTCAAAAAAAGATCTGTCAAGACATGTATAACTGTGTATGTAATTATAAACTCCTGACCTGGTGGGGTTGAAGTGTCTGTTTCACATATAGGACTTACAAGTACCTCTCACATGAGAAATTATGAGAAGGGGTGGAAAGGGCAGGGAAAGGAAAGGATGGCACACAGCTTCTGGCACCAAGAATTAACTATGTTGGATCCAAAGGTGAGCCTGAAACGAGCTTATGCTTCACAGCCGGGCTGTAAGATGGACTTGAACCCAGCTGACAGGCCAAGGCCGTGGTGTGCCCAAGGTGGTGACATGTGAACAAAGTGTGTAAGATGTGTCCAGCAGCAGCAGCAATGAAAGAGAGTACCAAATAGACTTTGAAGGACCAAAGGTTTTAAAAAGTCACTGGGTATCACTCCCTCACAAATGGGGTCAATTTGGTTTTCAAATTGGGTACCTGACTGATGTTCTTCACTGACTTTTGACTCATTCACTCTAGCTTTATTGGTCTGAACCAGCTCCTTCTTCCTAAGTTACAGACTTACCATTCCAATAATCTTGTTTCACTTGGAATGAATGAGTAGCTCTTAAAATGTAGTCTGAGTCTCACAGGTCCAAATGACTGTCAGTGTGTAACCAGATGTCTCAAACCCCAGGGAAGAGTCAATTCAAGGTGTTTACTGACACAGGCTTCTGCTTTGGGCTCTGCTGTTTGCACAAAAGAAACCCCAGAAGTGAGCAAACATGGCCTCTTCTCAGCAGTACCCTGGGCTTTTGTCATTATAAATGGATTTAAATGTGATATGACAAGATCAGAGAAATTGGATGTAAATTTACATTTTTAAATATGCTAGTTATTTCACATGAGTATGCAGTTCCTTTTGTAGTTATTTTTACTGTTTAAATTTGGAAATTATGGCAAATGCATTTTTTTAGTGTGTTCTCTTCAGTGATATACATTGCATTATATATTGATGTGCATCAATATACACTAATACCTATTACACTTACACATGTTGTTATGTGCTTTCGAGTCACCTGCAACTCAACAGCTCTGAACCTGGCTCCATCCTGAGCCAACCGAATTGTCTCCGACACACTTACCCCCATTATGCTAGTTACTGAGTCAATCCATCTCATCAAGGTTCTTCCTCTCTTGTGCTGTCCCTCCACCCTCAAGCATGATGTCCCTCTCCAAGGACCGATCCCTCATTGCAACATGCCTAAAGTATGTCAGACAAAGCTTTAGAATCTTTGCCTCCAAGGAACAGCCTGGTTTCACCCTCTCTAGGACGAACATGTTTGTTCTTCTAGCAGTCCATGGTGTATTCAATACTTTTCTCCAGCATCACAACTCAAAGGCATAGGTTCTTCTATCATCCCTAGCCACTGTCCAGGTTTCTGACACATAGCAAGTAATTCCAAAGACTATGGCCTGGATCGGGCACAGCTTAGTCTGCAGACTGATATAGTTTTTCTTCAGCACTCTGGAGAGGCCCCTGACAACAGACTTTGCCAATGCAGTTAATCTTTTTATTTCCAGGCTGCTGGTACTAAGAGTGTTGATTATATTCCCTTCTCACTGTGTCTTTCAAAGACACCTATACTGTAATGTTGTCTTGAAGGAACCTTGGTAGCACAATGGTAAATGGTAAATGGCTGCTAACTGAAAAGGCTGGTGGCATGAACACACCCAGAGGTTCTGTGGGTGTTTGCTCCTGGACTAGACCCTGGTCCAGTTAAAGGACATTAATGGAAAAAGGTAAGTCTATTTCTTTATATAAGTGGCCCACAATGTTGCATTTAGTACTGTTATTATAGTCTGTACTCATTAAGTATTCACAGACCTTAGACCATGCTATCTCAATGAATGCTTATTTCCCCAAAACTAGAGTATTACCACCTGACATTAAACACTCTGATTTGGGGTGGGGGGTGTTAATCATAAGAGTTGCACAATTTGATGGGTGGGGGTTAAGGAAATGGGAAAGATCCAGTGTAAAAAGCAATGTATTCAAACTTTGTAAATAAACTAGTATGAGGGAAAAAAACGAAAAAACCTGATTCAGAGAGATTAAGGAATTTCCCCCCAAGATTGTTCAACTAGAAGTGGTAAGACAGTAAGCTGAATTTATCTGTAAGACTTGATGCATTTTAATCATAGCATTTCTCAGACAACTCTTTTTCAAGAAATCACTGCCTATTCAGTCTGTCATGAGGAGAGTTGAAACTTTACCAAAGTCTGAAGTTAGAAGGCATGAAGCCACTGCGTGAATCAGTAGGCAGGGTCACTAACCTCAGCTCCTGCTTCTATAGAAATTGTTTGATCTTCCATTAAAAAATTTACAGCTTCCATTACTTGAACCCAATGAAAAAGGATTCAGAAGATCATTTCTATTTTTTAAAAGGTCAATTAAAAGAAATAACAATTCTATGATATTGATTCTATTTTATTTCTAATGGAATTATCACATACAGATTCTTGAATATTTTATAATTCTGGAATATCCTCCACCAACTAGATGTCAAGTGATTGAGTCTTCTCTTTCAATGTCAGTGGAATCTGGTTTTCCTGCCCCTCACACAAATCTCAACACTGTGATTTATGTTCCCGAACAAATGAGATTTAATTTAAAATCAAATTATCAGCAACAGGTTTAATAATCTTGGCAGAACATTATCATTAATTGCTTTCTACTCAACATAGATGGAAGGATTAGTGCTGTCATGTAATGATTTTTCCCCTTCCCCTAGAACTTTTTTATCAGTTTTAAATTATAAAGACATTGGTTTACTTCATATTTAATCATCACAATTTAACATCTGTGGTAATGTTTATAAGAAACTTGTGAATGATGACTTTTAACCACTGAGCTCTAGTAGTATCGTCCAAAGCAACCTGTACTGTTAACCCAAAGGCCATCCATGGGAGAAAGATGGCTTTTCCAACTATGATTTACAGCCTCAGAAACTTGATGGAAGGTCATTATGAGTTGAGACAGATTCATCAATAGTGAGGGCTTAGGTTTTGGTTTTTTGCGTTTGTTGGGTTTTGGTTTTTTTTAAGTGAGGATTTTTTAGCCATATTCTCAATTCCTGTTCGCTAAACACAGGTCCTTTGGGTTTCATGAGAATCAGACTGGAAACTGTCTTGGGGTTTAGGCAGTTGAAAAACCCTTGCCTCTGTGAAACTAGCAGGTGGATAGGGAGGGTGACAAATACTTGAGTGATTTTATAAGTGTTTTTCTTCCTTGTGTAGAGTATCAGCTTCACTACTATTTATACCTCAGTGATAAGCAAAAAGAAAACATTTTTACCCCTTCCACAGAGGTTTAACACTAGTTTTTAAAGGCATTTTGTAGTAAGTTTATAAAACACAACTAAATAGACTTCATTTTCCCAAACCTGCTCACTATGGTGTTATTCATAGAAACGATTTGACAGTCTTTCCAAAGAGCAGTTAGAAATAGCTAACGCAAACCCATGTATGGTTCCCAGGGCAAGTGAATCTCTTACTAAATGTGTAATGATTAAATTTAAAATTCTAATTAAAAATCTTTTCAGAGATACAATTATAACCTTAAATTTTTACCCCCCAACTTGTTGCTTGTCTTTTCTCACACATTCTGTACAAATTTAATAACAAGAATGGTACCTACCTTCTATGAGGTGGATTGATTCAGTGACTGGGATAGTTGGGATGGGAGTGTCAGAGACAGTGCGATTGGCACAGGACAGAGCGGAGTTTAGGGCTGTTGTACATAGGGTCGCTATGAGTCGCAAGTGAGTCGCAAGCGACTCGCCGGCACATAACAACAACAACAAACAATGGCACTGAATCTCAGAAAGTCATGAGAATAAATTAAAAAAAATAGTTTGTATAATCAATTGTGATTAAATAAGACCCTACTTTTCACAACAATCAGTATTGAGATGATACAAATTTGGAGTCATTATTAACTTTATTTGTCACTCTTTATAGACATTGGTCCACTTCCACATGAAAAGTGGAATTATCCACTTCCAGTTAATAATCTATAGAATGAAGTTGTACTGCAAACCATATATACTTATACAGGAGGAAAAGTACTGAAATAAATATTTCATGGTCATGCCCCAAAGTTATATTTATTTATTTATTTACAAGCATCTATACCTCCACCAAGCTAGTTTCTTCTTAGAGCAATGTAGTACTTTCAAAATCCACACCAGAAATACATATCTCAGAAGAGCTTAAAAAATAGCTATCCTCTGTCAATCAGAATACAGTTCCAAAACTAAGCAACTGTGTAAGCACACCCATTATTTTAGGGCTGCTCTTGGTTAAAAACCTTTTCCTCTTGTTTCAGAGATACTTATATCAAATCAGACATTTATAAATGGTTCATAGTATACAACGACCCAAGTAAGATTTTCACCCATCCTGTGTAAGGAAGCTGGGTATCCTTAAGTTTCTCTAACACATTCAGTGCAGGTTTTTTAACATAAATAACACAAGCTAACCTAAATGTTTTACATGTATTTCAGTACATATTTCCAAGTATTAAAATGGAATGAAATTATATTCTTAAATGGTTATATCATATTTGAGGCATATTGTGGAATCTGTATCACACAATTTGAGTCACATCAGTACTATTAATTCACTGTAAAAAAAGTCATGGGCACACACACACACACAAATAAGAACAATATTTGCTTTCCCCCCCCTAAATGTAAAGTATACTATTTACTTTAAACCACTGAAAGGTTTATTTTAACAAAACATCAAATTTACAAACCCTTTTGATAAGTCTGATGTAAGGAAAGATCAATCCATTCGGATCTTCTGGTTTGTCATCCTATAAATGATACTATCATACCCAGGATCCATGTTCCAAACATTGTAAGAGATGATAATCACAGCCAAGGCCAAGGCGATCATTATCCAAAGGACCATGTTAAAAACCACTGAATACTCAAAATTATACTTATATGCCAGGTTATAGGGAGTTGGTGAGTTCTATAATCAAGGGAGGGGAAAAAAGGAAAATCAAAAGAGAAGCATTATAAACGAGCAAATTATTCCAGTTTGATAGCTAGGATTCATTTACATAACAGACATTTATTCCTAAGTGACATCAAAGTTATTTCTATGAGGAGGAACCAAGGAGGAGTAGTTTCATGGGGAAGACACTTGTACTGTTGATGAAAGCATAAACTGGTCCAACTGCTTGAGAAAATGTGATACCAAATCAAGTTCAAAGTGTATATATTTTGTGATCCAGCAAGTTCTAGGGAAAACTTGCCCTAAGGAAAACTTTTATATGTATATTAATAGACAGGTATAACAATGTCCATCATCAAAATGGGTGATGTTGGCATGTCTACGTCATGGAATAAACACAGCAATGATATATGATATATATATGATATATATATATGATATATATATGATATATGATAGCTACGTTCATCAGCCTACATGAAACTTAAGAACAAGACTGAGCTGAAAGCATAAAACATAGAACATAATTCATTTATATGAACTGCAAATGCAGACAAAAGCAAATATTAAGGGTAAATACAGATGCAGTCAAAATGAGGAAAACCACAAGACAACGACAGGACAACTATTAAGATGGGATTTCAAAGCAACAGGTGCTGTTTTTCTTAAACTATACAATGGGTTTAAAATACTATCTAAGGTAGATGGTTTTATTTTTTAATTGGTAGTCAATATTATATCATGTTTTCTGGTGGTGCAACAGCTGAGCACTCAGTTGCTAACAGAAAGGACATTGGTTTGAACCCACCAACCACTCTGCGAAAGAAAGACGTGGAGATTTGCATCCATAAAGATTACAGAAACCCTCTGGGGCAGTTCTGCTCTACCCACTAGAGTAAACCCATAGGTAGACCCATAGGGTCATTATTACTCAGAATCAAGCAACACCACCTAATCACAAATGTTACATACTTATGTATAATTCACTTACAATAAAATTTTAAAATGTAAAGTGGAAAACCAAATGATGCTTTAATCACATCTTAGATCTCAGGATCTACTAGGCCTGGGTAAGGAAGGAATGATTCCAGATATCTGCAAAGGCACTGTTTAGCAAAATATTCATTTTAGCTAGCGAATGAAAGAGTAGGAAAGTAGCAGGAGCTGAAGCTAGAGGTCCAGACACTTTGGTGACTTTGCACTTAGAGGCAATGAGGAGCATCGAGAACAGTGACATGATCAGATTTGTCCTAAAAGAGAACTGGTGACAATGTACAGGATGGACTTGGAAGGTGCAAGCTAAGGTGTTTTATCTTCCACTCTTAGGTTGGTCCTTCAGGTATAGAAAGGGGGTGATTTCAACTGGAAGAGAGGAGGTTTACATAGGTAAGAGTAGTTACATGCAGGGAGGGTAGATGTAAGACAAACATTAAGAGAAGGTCCCTCTTGAATGTGTAATGTTTTAAAATAAACCTGTTCCCACACGCACACATACTTAAAAAGTATACAATTCACTATACTTCTCAAGATTCAGAATGGTACAATTATGACTACAATTTAATTTCATAAGATTTCTACAACCCTAAAAAGAACCCTCATGCTTCTTGGTGAAGTAGTTGAGACTGTCAGTCCAGATGTAAGAGGGTGGAGAAAGAAGAATAATGACAATAGGCAATGAAAGAGAGACTATGCAGGAGGGTATTCCAAAAGATCTTTAGTACAAGCCTTCCTTCTCAAAGTGTCTCTTATAATGTAACAAATCAGTGTTATAAAACAAAATGTATATGAATGATTGAATGAAAACCCCTCCAAAAAAAGGAAGGCAAAAAAATTCATGCAGGTAAATCAGGAAATAAGAATATTAGTAACATAATTAACAGATTCAATCTAACAATGCTTAAAATTCACAGCACCTACATCCCAGAGAGAATAAAATAGATGAATGAGACCTTCTAAAAATCAAATCCCTATCCACGTCAATAAACTTCTACAAACAAGGTAAAAAGGAAACTGGGGGAAAATATTTAGCAATCACATATCTGATATCGAAAATTTATAGAATACTCCAGCACCTGGAGGTAAACAACCCAATCACAAAATGGGCACAGGATATGAACAGACACTTCTCCAAAGACGACATTCAGATGGCAGACAAACACATGAAGAAATGTTCAAAATCTCTAGCTATTAGAGAGATGCAAATGAAAACAACTATGAGAGAGCATCTCACTCCAGCAACAATAGAAAAGTTCAACAGGGTAGCAGACAAATGCTGGTGAGGTTCAGGAGAGATTGGAACCGTTATTTACTGCTGGTGGGAGTGCAAAATGGTACAGTGACTATGGAAAGTGGTCAGGCGCTTTCTCAAAAAATTGGAAATAGAAATACCATTTGACCCAGCAATTTCACTACTGGGAATATTCCCTAAAGAAAGCAGAGTTAGGATTCAAACAGATGTATGCACCCATGTTTATTGCTGCATTATTCGCAAAAAGATGGAAGCAACCCAAGTGCCCTTCAACAAATCAATGGATAGAAAAACTCTCGTTCACATACAGAATATTATACAGCATTGACAAACAAGGAACTCATAAAATATTACACAACATTGGGGAGCCTGGAGAACATATCTCAAATGAAAGATCTCAGTCACAAAAGGACAAAGACTGCAAAACACTGCTGTTATAAAATAGGATGACATGGTGTTGGAGTAAGAATGGGAAGAGAATAGATAGATAATGAACACTGTATTAAAACAGATGAGGGGAAGAAGTGTCCGAAAGGAATATATGATGAGGTATTATATTTATGACAACAATATGGAACAAGGGGTGCATTATGGAGTGGGTTTGAGGAAGGGGAGAGGTGGGGGTAAGAAAATGTTTAACAATGGAAAAAAATACTATTTTTTAAAAGTCAAGAAAAAATAAAATATAGAAAAAAAAACCCAACACAATAGCAATATTCATAATGGACAAAAATTTGAAAAAACTCATATGTCCATCAATTGATGAATTTATGGATAAAATGTAGTTTATACATAAAATGAAAACTAATTCAGCCATAAAAAGGAATGAACTACTGATACATGCTACAACATAAAAAAACTTGGAAAACAAAATGTATTCACTTTTAGATTACATACACAAAGTGTTAAGCCACTACCCTGTAGATAAAGAAAATCCAAGGACATTACCTGATTCTGGCTCCATATCACACATGCAATAATTTGAGAAACTAGTTCCTGATTAACTTATCTATTAAGGCAGCTGATTCATTAACTCAGCCTAGTGCCTCAGAGTACACAAAATAATTCACTCTGCAAAACTGGCCTGTCAAATTTCCAAAAGTGTTACATTCAGACTGGTACACTTTTCTCTGGAGTCACTTCATGGACAAATTAGCAGGCCTAACCTGGACAATGTTGAAGGAATTTCCTATATAAAATAAGTTAAACTGTGTCTCAAAAAAAAATGTGTGTGTGTGTGTATTTTAAAAAGCACCTTGTTATTTTTTCCTTATTTGGTTCCTCTTTAATTAGCTGTTGTTTTGTTGTTAGGTACCACTGAGTCGAGTGCGACTCATAGTGACCCTATAAAAAAAAGATCTGAATCCTGTTCTATCCTGTGCCATCCTCACCCTTTCTGACACACAGTGCCCATTGCAGCAGTCACTGTGTCAATCCACCTGGTTGAGGGTCTCCCTCTCCTTCACTGGCCCTCTACTCTTCCCAACATCATGTCCATCTCCAAGGAATAGCACCTCCTAGTGACATACCCAAAGTATGTAATTTTTTTTTCTCATTCTGGACAATTGTCATGACAATAATACACAGTCATATATTCCTCCTAAACAGTTCTCTCCCCCATTTGTTTCAATGCAGTATACATTAATTACCCCCTTTTAGTTTTCCCAACGCCAATGTCAGTCCTGCTTTACAACAGTGGAACTATGTAGTATTTGTCCTTTTGTGACTGAGATATTTTACTCAGCATGTCCTCCAGGGTCACCCATTTTGTATAATATTTAATGAGTTCCTTGTTTTTCAATGCAGCATAGTGTGAATATATTGTGTGAATATACCACAGCTTCTCTATCCATTCGTTTGTTGATGGGCATGTGGTTGTTTCCAACTCTTTGCTATTGTGAACAAAGCTACAATAACCATGGGTGTGCATATATCTGCTTGGGTAGCAAAGTATGTAATTTAATTCAATCTTTACTATTATTTTAGGTGGCCTAACGGTAAGGAGCGAACACTGCCAACTCAAAGGCATGCAGTTCCAATCCACTGGCAGCTTCATAGGAGGAAGACAGGCAATCTCCACCCTTACCATTTACAGCCTCTAAAAACCTGTTGCAGGGTCAGCTATTTGTCTGTTCTGACTTGAGGGCACATAGTAACAACATACTAAAAACTTAAACTCACTACCGTTAAGTAGGAAATGATTCACAGCTGACCCTCCAGCTTGTTTTCTGAGGTTGTAAATCACTCAGGAGGAGATTACCCATCTTCCTCCTTGGAGTTGCTGGTGCCTCTTGGTTAGCAGCACAACTCCCTATGGACTATGCTAATGGCCTATACTCATATTCCATTAAAGCTACTGGATGTTAATTCTGCTGTTGGACACTATGAATGTGTATACACATTCATAGTGGATTGGCTCCACCTGCAATTTGCACTCTTTGCGAGCACTGAGGGAGAGCCTGCCTCTGCCTTGCAGGCTCTATCAATTTCAGTCCCAAACCCATATGATGGTAGCTCTGTGGATAAGAATTTCTCTCCTACCATATACTCTGACCACACCAGAACATGCCTTTCCTTCATCTCCTTTTGCATGGGTCAACAGTTTTCTGCTCTATCTTCTCACTTGACCTTTCAGATCCCAGATTTTAAGAAGGCATATAAATTCCCACTGTCCACTTCAGAGAGCTAAAGGTATTACTTCCAGTGTCTTGGTAACTTGGTCACTCAAATGCTACAGCTTTCAGGTGTCTACCTCAGTTGCTTCTTAAGAATTTCCTAAATGTTAATGGAAAAACAGTATGTAGAGGGATAAGAGAATATATGGATGTCAGAAGAAACTATAAAAGTTGTATTACGGGGGGAAAAAAGAACAACAAACTGGGGAGGAGGGTAGAGAAAATAGTGCAACAATGAATGAATGAAAACCCAAAATCTCTGTAAATGTTCATGAAAATTAATAAAATGTAATAATTTTTTTTAAAAAGTTGTATTACAGCATTGAGAAGCCAAGGCAAAAAGAGATACTGAAGTAAGAGAGCTGAAAAGATTATTTCAAAGGGCAGCTTGAGAAGACAAAGAAAAGTATTATAACAAAATGGGCAAAGAGCTGGAGTCAAGGAATAAAAAAAAGTAGAACTTGTTTTGCATTTCTCAAGCTGAAAGAACTGAAGAACAAATTTAAGCCTCAAGTTGCAATACTGAGATGTCATGGGCAAAATATTAAATGATCCAGGAAGCATCAAAAGAAGATGGAAGGAGTACAGAGAATCACTATACCAAAAAGAATTGGTTGACACTGAAGAATTTTAGTAAGTATCATGTGAGCAAGAGTCCATGGTAACAACAGAAGAGATTCAAGCTGCGCTGAAGACACTAGCATAAAATATGCCCCCAAGAATAGACAGGATACTGACTGACATGTTTCAGCTAACAGATGCACCCCTGGATGTGCTCACCAGACTATGCCAGGAAATTTGAAGACAGCTACCTGAATGACTGACTGGAAGATATTCATTTTAGTTCCCATTCCCAAAAAATGGTGATCCAACAAAATGTGGAAATTATTGAATCATTATTGAATTATTGAATCATTAATATCACAAGCAAGCAAAATATTGCTGAAGATCATCCAAAAATGGCTGGAACAATACACATTGACAGGGAGTTGTGAGAAGTTCAATCTAGGTTTAGAAGAGGCTGTGGCACTAGAGATATCACTGATATCCAGTAGATCCTAGCTGAAAGCAGAGAACACCAGAAGAATATCTTTGTTTTATTGACTATGAAAAGACATTTGACTGTGGCTAATTAGTGGCATCTACTTCCAAAACAATATGCCTCTGGAAACTCTATGAACTTTGATAAATGCAAAAGGCTTCAGTCCTTTTGTTCATAGGGTCACTATGAGTCGTGCTTGACTCAAAGACAATCAACAACTATGGCCAACATTGAGAAGAATGGGAATACCCAAACACTTAAATATATTGATGCAAAATCTATACCTAGATCGAGAAGCTGTTGTCTGAATGGAGCAAGGCAATAGTGCATGGTTTAAAATCAGGAAGGATGACCATCAGGGATGTATCTTTTCTCCATAGTTATTAAATCTATTGGCTCTGTATGCTGAGCAAATACTTCTTTTTTTTTAAATTTAGGTTGTTTATTTTTCATTTCCATGAACATCTACAGAGATTTTGGGATTCCATTCATTCATTGTTGCACCCTTCTCCCCGCACAAACCCCTCCCCCCTCCCCCGAGCAAATACTTCTTAAAGCTGGAATCTCTGAAGAGAAATATGACAGAAAGAGGAAGACTTATCAACAACCTGCATTATGCAGACGACACAACCTTGCTTCCAGAAAGTGAAGAGGACCTGAAAGACTATGGCTTTCGATATGAATTATATCTCAACATCAAGAAAACAAAGGTCTTTACCACTAGGCCAATAGTTTGAATGGTCCTAATATGTGATTAATAATTTTTATTAGGATAATGGAACTGTCAACTATTTTAAAAATAAATCATCTATACATTAGAACATAATGATAAATGGAGAAAGAATTAAAACTGTTAATGATTTAATCTTGCTTGGATCCACAATAAACAGCCTTGGTACCAGCAGTCAGGAGATAAGGAGACGTATTGCTATGGGAAAGTTGGCTGTAAGAGACCTCTCAAAAATAATGAAGAGCTGTTGTGTCAGTTTGAAGACTAAGGTGCACCTGGATTCAGGTCATGGTCTTTTCTATGACTTTCTTTGCATCTGAAAGCTAGTCAAGGATGCCTTTGAATTGTGGTGCTGGAGAAGAGTGCTGAATATTTCACGGACTGCCAAATGAACAAATAGGTATGTCTTGGAAAAAGTGCAATCGGCGTACTCCTTAGAGGGAAGCATGGTGAAGCTTTCTCTTTCATACTTTGGACATGTTGCTAGGAGAAGCTAATTCCTTGGAAAAGGATATTATATGAAGGGTCAGTGAAAGAAAGGAAGACCTCCAATGAAGAAGATTGACATGTTGCTAGGAAAAGCTCATGCCTTGGAAAAGGCTATATTAGGTAGAGGGCCAATGAAAGGGAGAAAGATCCCCAGTGGGGTGGACCGACATGGTGACTGCAGCAATGGGTTCAAGTGTATACAGGATTCAGGTCTGTTGTTCACAGGTTTGACAGTACCTTACAACAACAAAGGTAATATATGGGAACTCTGCACAATTTTTCTGTGAACCTAAAACTGCTCTAAAACCTGTAATTTTATTTTAAAAATTCCCTTACTTTCTTGAAGTTCAACTACGCAATTCCAGCTGTTTTATAGTAAGAACATTTTGGCATAGTTTAGCTTTCTACGTTATCCTAAACGGAGTTCCTTCTATTCCAATTCAATTTAGAAGGAAATAATCTCAAACCAGTTGTCTCTAGATTATCTTAAACAAGTATTATCTTTGATCTTCTTTCCAAAGCTGTACTCTCAGTAAAACAGAACTACAAATAGGTGTGAATCAGACTGCATATAGTCAGAATCGGCCCCAATAGGGGCCAACAGCCTGATTTTTAACTTCTAGCCTCCAGAACTCTAAGGGAATAAATTCCTATTGTTTTAAGAGAAACAAAAAGGAATGTATATAAATGATTTGGTACCTGACTGCAAGTGACTGATGCCAGTGAGAAAGAATATTCTTGGCCACACAGTTTTGGAACATTTACACTTTGGTTCTTTTCCATAACCCCCTGGATATGCTGAAGCTACCTGTATGTATGTGTGTACACACACACACACACACACACACACACGTTATAACATGGTCTGTTGGTGGGGTGATGTTATATACTGTCCAGTTGGAACCAACTCATAGCTGACCCTCTAGCAGGTTTTCAGAGGCAGTAAATAGTATGGGAGTAGACTGCCCATCTTTCCCCGACTGATCATGTCTATGGCCCTGTAAATGCTTTAAATCAAAGTAAGCTCCACACCAGAAAAGTGTAGAAGTAGCCATATTATAAAGAAGTGTACACAACATACAGAATTCTAGAAAATGAAGGACTGTGCCACAAAGCGCATGCACTTCTGTCTGAATCCTCTTTCCAGCTTTGACAGATTTACTCTTATCCCGAACTCAAATTCTTGAATTACCTAGTTATAAGGCCAAAGACACTGGCAAGACACCTTACTCAGTTATTTTATATGACTGAGAAACCTATGTTTTAACTGTAATTGGTTTTCAGATTTCCTGGCTGCTTGTTCATGGCATCTATGGTGATACAGACTTTAATTTTTTTAAAGTTAATTTTATAATCTTAAAGCCGGATCTAAAAATGTACTCACCATCTGTTGTGCCTCAAGGATTGTCCTTGTCTTTCTCACAAGGGATGTGTCAAATGATTTGACTGTCACCAACTCTACCACCGCATTCCCACCATAAAGATTGTACATGTCATCTGCAAACTGAAAATTTATTAACATTATTATGAACCACAAATCCATGCTGATTGAATTATTCATAAAGCTTCAGTGCAGCTATAAGAACAACAGAGTTTACCCACTGGCTCATGAAATATACTATGTGTTAGAAGAGACAAGTCTTACAGGTACAGATTTAGTTAAATATCTGGAAAGTTTCAAGCTTCAAAATAAATCCGTATGCTCAAACTAGAATAATTTAAAATATAAAGTAAATTTTGACATATACACTTGGGAAAGGCTACAAAGAAATCTTACAAAGTGGTTTCTGATTAACAAAAAATATCTACAACATGGAGCCACACTGAAGAGTTTTAGATTATGAGCAGAGAAAGACGACCATTACACATCTCCTCAGCATCTAGCATCACACTACTACTACATGTTCTACTTACAGTATCTATTTCTTAAAGAACCTCAATAAAATTCTGAGAGTCAGCGCCCAGAGCTATCAGGGGCTTTAAGCTTGTTTGTCCACTGCTGTGGTGTGGACAGCTGAAACCCAGGCCCCGACAGGCACCTGGGGGGG
>NW_006399960.1:5279191-5281867 GCF_000299155.1 Elephantulus edwardii | reverse complement strand
TTGTTATTCCTCTGTAGCATCTGGTCCCCACTGGACCCTCATTATTTCCTTCACCTGCTCCCCCCACCGACCAAACTGTGCAGCTCTGCAACTGCATACTGGCCCATCCTCACCCTTCTGCCCCCAACCCTCACCTCCTTGTACCCCCAATATGTTTTTCCCAATAAAAAAATATATTAAAAAATTTAAAAAGAACCTCAATAAAATTCAATTTTAAAATTACTCAGTAAATGGACACTGTCATAGTTGCTTAGGGGAATGTAGATTAAAACAACCTGTCCAGAGAACAATTTGGCAATACATGGCAAACATATTTTAAAGTTATTTCTAAATTAGAAATTATACTTCTAAGAAGTATACTGCTTACTAAAAAAAAAAGTATACTGTTTCTAAGGTTCAAAGGCATGACCATGGAGCTTGATGGTGGGCAAGCTTCTTTTTAGCCATCTCTCTCAAGATGGAGGAGGAAGAAGAACTAAGGAGCCTTGAAGAGCTGGAGAACTGTATGAAATAATTAAAGAAATCTCACCAGCAGACCACGGAAACTAGAATATAAAATGACTATTGAAAAGCTCTCCTAATAAGGTTGAAAACTTGTTGTCCTAAGCCTTATAAAAGCTCAGCAAAGAAACAGACAGTCTGTTTCTCCTGAACTTTGATCAAGACAATGTTGTTGTTGCTACTGAATGAGTCAGAGCTAATTCATAATTGACGCTCCAGGGGTTTTCAGAGGCTGTAAATTGCATGCTAAGAGAATGTCCATCTTTCTTCTGAGTAGCAGCTGGTGGATTGGAACTACTCGCTTTTGAGTTGGCAGTGCAACTCCTTACCATTAAGGCACCAGAGTTCCCGTACGAATACAACAATGTTATTGTTGTTAGGTGACGTTATTGTTGTTAGGTGATGATGACTGACTCATAGCTGACCCTCAGCAGGTATTCAGTGTTCTCCCACAGAGCAACTGGTGGATTCAAATTTTGTGCCTTTGAGTTGGCAGCACAGCTCCTTACCACCAGGCCACCAGGGCTCCACTACCAATACAAAAGCACTCTGCAAATACCAAGCATTTCTTTCATTTCTAAAAAAAAAAAATCCATGTCTAGCCAGCAATGAAAGCACTCCCTCACCACCAAGACTTCTTTATGCCCTTATCATTCCTACTAGAGGACAGTAAATGTCACAGATGAATAATAGAATAAAAAGATTTTTATAAAGTCAAAGATTATTAAAGACTCAAAGGGAGAAAAGAGGCTGAGGAAAAATTACCTGTCTTTGGGGAACAAAAGACATATCCTTAGAGCTCAAAAATCTCAATTAAATCCTTAAACAGTAGAATCCAACAGTACATTAAAAAAAAAATATTCACCATGACCAAGTGGGATTCATGACAGGTATGCAAGGATGGTTCAACATAAGAAAAACAGTTAAGTGTAATTCATCACATTAACAAAGCAAAGAACAGGAACCACATGATCCTATCAATTGATGCAGAAAAGGCCTTTGACAAAACCCAACACATTTTCCTGATTAAAACACTCAACAAAATAGGATTAGAGGGGAATTTCTTCAACATAGTAAAAAGTATATATGCAAAACCAAGAGCCAACATTGTTCTCAATGGAGAGAGTTTAAAGGTATTCCCTTTGAGAACAGGGAACTAAGCAAGGATCCCCACTATCACCTCTCTTATTCAATACTGTATTGGAAGTCCTAGCAATAAGACAAGAGAAGGAAATAAGAGGTATCCAAATTGGCAAGTAGGAGGTAAATTATCTCTATATGTAGATGGTATGATAGTATACTTAGAAAACCTTAAGAATTCGGCAAGAAAATACTGGACATAGTCGAACAATTCCGCAACATGGCAAGATACAAGGTCAACTTACAAAAAATCAACTGGATTTCTCTACAGTGACAAAGAAAATGCAGAAATGGAGCTAAGGAAAAAAAACCTATTCAAAGAAAATTACTACAAGAAACAGAGAGACCTGAAGAAATGGAAGAATATCCCATGCTCATAGATTAGGAAGACTCAATATCGTGAAAATGACAATTTTACCAAAGGCAATCTACAAATCCAGTGCAATCACAATACAAATACCAATTCCATTCTTCAATGAGATGGAAAAGGCAATCTGCAATTTCATCTGGAATGGAAAGAGACCCCAAATAAGTACAACACTCATGGAAAAGAGAAACAAGGTAGGAGGCATCTCCCTTCCTGATTTCAAATCCTACTACACAGCCATGGTGGTCAAGACAGCATGGTACTGGTACAGTGACAGACACATATATCAAAGGAATAAAACTGAGAACCCAGAAATCAGCTCATCTATCTTTGGTCAACTGATTTTTGACAAGGAGATGAAATCAGTTAACTGGGGAAATGGAAGCCTCTTTAACAAATGGTGCTAACAAAATTAGAAAACTATCCGTAGAAAATGCAAGACCCATACCTCACATCATACACACACACAAAAAAAAAACAAACACAAAGTAGATTAAGAAATTAGTAGGATATTCATTTTCTCCTGGACACAGAGCCTACTAATTGGTCCTAAAAGCCTTCTGAGCTCCCAACTCTAACCTCTACACTATAATAGACAAAGTGCTAGTCTATAGGCCTTTTATTGTAAGAACCACCTTCCCTCTGTAACTTGATTTGTGCCACTATTA
>NW_006399960.1:5277328-5278746 GCF_000299155.1 Elephantulus edwardii | reverse complement strand
TGCAACAATGAATGAACGAAAACCCAAAATCTTTGTAAATGTTCATTAAAACTAATAAAATTTAATAATAAAAAAAGAAATTACTAGTAAAACCAAGGACTATAAACTTCATCAGAGAAAATCCTGGAAGAACTCAAGAAGCCCTACTCCACAATATGAATAGTCTTTTAAGCATCTTGAAAAACCTACACAACCAGGAAAGAATAAAATAGATGAATGGAGAGCATCGAAGAATCAAATAGTTTCGCACATCAAAAAACATCAACAGGGTAAAAAAGAAAGCCACAGATGGTGGAAAAATTATTTGGTAATGACATATCTGATAAGGGACTCATATCTAAAATTTATAGAATACTCTAGCACCTCAACAAGAACAAGTTGCCTTTTCCAAAATGGGCACAGGATATAAATAGACACTTCACCAAAGACAACATTCAGATGACAAGCACACAAAGAAATGCTCAAAATCCCTAGCTCTAAAGAAGAAAAACTATGAGGCATCATCTTACCCCAGTAACAAGAGCAAAGTTCAGCAGAGCACCAAACAACAAATGCTGGCAAGATTGTGGAGAGACTGGAACCCTTATTCACTGCTGGTGGAGTGTAAAATGATGTAACCACTATGAAAATTGTATGGCATTTTCTCAAGAAGTTGGAAATAGAAATACCATTTGATCCAGCAATTCCACTAGTAGGAATATACTCTAAAGAAACCAGAGTTGCCACCCAGGCAGATATATGTACACCTATGTTTACTGCTGCTTTGTTCACAAAAGCAAAGAGTTGGCAACAGCCCAAGTGCCCATCAACAAACGAATGGCTAGAGAAGGTGTGGTATATTCACACAATGGAATACTACGCTGCACTGAAAAACAAGGAACTCATAAAATATTACACAAAATAGGTGACCATGGAGGACATTATGCTGAGTGAAATATCTCAGTCACAAAAGGACAAATACTGCACAGTGCCACTGTTATAAAATATGATTGACATGGGGGTTAGGGGGAAACTAAGAAAAGAAGGGATAAATAATGAATACTGTATTGGGACAGATTAATGAAAGAACTATTTAAAAGGAATATACAATTAGGCATTATTTGCTTAACAGTTCAGAATAAGAGGTGCACTGCAAAGTGGAATGGGGTACTGGTTGTGGGGAAGAGAAGAAATTATGCAATAATGAATGATTTTTGAGAAAAACAAACAAACAAACAAACAAACAAAAACTCAAACATGACCTGGAAGGAGGTAGGGAGGAAAATGAATGAATGAAAATCCAACTTTTCTGTAAACTTTCATTAAAATCACAATTTTAAAAAAAAATCCTTAGTCCACTGGCAATAAATTCCAGTTAGCCACACCACTTAAAAAAAAATCCCTGTCTGCTACCACTGCAGCCTTCCTGTCTGCTACCA
>NW_006399960.1:5265251-5271293 GCF_000299155.1 Elephantulus edwardii | reverse complement strand
AATGAGGGTTGCAGAGTGGATTATATTTGGGGGTTGGGGGATGTGTGTGGGGGATTGTGTACCAATGAGGGAGTTTTTCTTTTGCGTTTGAAGGAGAGGAGCAAACGGGGGGGGGGGGTGCGGGAGAGGGGTGCAACAATGAATGAATGGAATTCCAAAATCTCTGTAGATGTTCATTGAAATGAAAAAGAAAGAAATTTTTAAAAAATCGTTAAACAGAGTTATCATATGACCTAGCAATGTCATTCTTAGGAATATACTTAAAATACATAAAAAAACATGTTCACATAAAAACTTGAACACATATGTTCATAATAGCAAAAAAGGGGGAAATAATAAAAATATCAACCTGATGAATGAATAAACAAATTGATATATACATATAATGTAACATTGTTCACTATAGAAAGGAATGAGAAAATTTTATACCCTAAAACATGGATAAACTTTGAAAATATGAAAAATGACAAGAAGCCAGGCAATATATAGGCCTAGTAGGTAGACAATAATACCAGGGCAGTACTGAGACCTTAGAACAGCCAATTGTACAAGATCAAAACGTGGGAAGGGAGATGATGGAAGGATGAATGGGAATAATCACAGGGATACAGTGGGAAGACTGCAGCTCTAATGCAGGGATCATAATCACCATCATAAAATAAAGTGTACATAAATGACTAAATGGAAAATCAATTTGTTTGTATAATTTCACTAAAATTGCAATGAAAAGCTAAATTTGCTTAATGGAAAAAGAATAGAAAAAGCTACATATTACACGATTCCATTTATATGAAATATCGAGATTAGGCAAAGCCATAAAAACAGCAAATTTTAGTGGTGTCAGGGCTGGATATGTGTGTTTGTGTGTGTGTATGTAATAGAGAGTATGAGTGTGTAACAAGGAAATGATGACATTAATGAATACAGAGTTTCTTTCCAGATGCCACAAATGTTCTTAAATTGATGCTTAGACACTGGTAGGTGTAAATATACATCCAACCACTCATTTGTACACTGTGAACAAGTCATAAAGGTGAATGATAAAAGTTCCCTCATAAAGTGGTATAAATGCATACAACCTTCCTGGAGTACCCAAAGCCTTTATAGTATTTATATCTCACCCAATAAAAATGTACCCCAAAGAAATAGCTATAGCTAAAGATGGATTTATGCACTAGGAAGGTCATTACAATAAAATCTAGGAATATTAAAATGTTAAAAAAACCTAAATGTGAAAAAAATTGCAGTTTGAATAAATAAATTTGGTTTAGCCATTCACTAAGCAATCCCTGTGATTTAAGTAGGTAGGTACTCAGCTGCTAACCTAGAGGTTGACGGTTCAAACCCACCAGCCCCTCCACAGGAGAATGATGAAGTTGAATACTGTACAAATTTACAGCCTAGAAAATCCTATGTGATAGTTCTACTGTGCCCCATAGGATTACAAAGAGTTGGAAATCATGGAGTAGGTTTGAGGTTTCTTTCTATGGATGAGGGGCCAGTCCTTGGAAAAAGATATGCTGGGAAAAGGAGGGAAGGGTCAGAAAAAGACAGACCCTCAATGAGGTGGTTTGGCACAGTGACTACCACAATGGTCTCAAGCATGTCAGAGATCATGAGGGTAGCGCAGGGGTGGGAAAAGTTCAGATCTGTTGTTCACAGAGTTGCTATATGAGTCATAGTCGACTCAACAGCCTATAACAACAATATGGTCATGAATATTTACTGTCTTCATCAAAGGAATAAAAAGGCTTCATTGCACCAGAAAATAATCATACAACAATTTTAAGTTTTTAAAAACAAGGTATTATGTTAGAGGTACCACTCACTAATGATCCCCCACCCATCAATACTGTTGTTGTTAGTTGTCACCCAGTTAACTCTGACTCTGGGGACCCCATGGGTGTGGAAGAGAACTGTTCCACCAGGTTCCTTTCAAAAGCAGACTGCCACGCCTGACTTCTGTGGTACCTCTGGGTGGGTTCTTGTAACCATGGGTGCCATACATGGCATTTCTCCTAGCATTAGGAAGATATATCCCAACATACTATACCCCTTTCACTCCATCCATGGCCACTAAAATGAGAGAACCATCAAAAAAAGGTGAGGAAGACTTCGCTCAACAGTGTTACATAAAGCCAGTTCTTCCACTAAGAGGCTCAAAGTGCAATGGTATATTCCCAACTCCTACCACCATCATCATTTACCTTCTGTAGGGAGTCAACAAGGATCCTAGAGGCATCTCTGAATTGTTCAGAGTCTTCTCCATAATGTTTCCCGATTTCATCCAAACCTGCCAGCTCCAGGGAATATAAATCAGGAGAATGATCCTTGGCGAGATGCTTATGTCGAGACAACTTTGGAGGAGGAGGGGAAAAAAGGTAGTGAATAAACTAAGATGTCAAACTAAACTAGGTTGAACAGAAGCACATGACTGTACCATGAAATGGTCGAAAGGGGCATTCTGGATACAATAAATCCAACACAAATCTCAGGAGCCCATTCTTGCTATTAGTTGCTGTCAAGTCAGTGCTGCCTCATGGTGACCCCATGTATGTGGAGTAGACGTGCTCCATAGAGTTTCTGGGAAGCAGATCACCAGGCCTATCTTCACCACCCACCCACCCCCAGAATAGGCGGAGAGATGCACATTCATCAAAGAAGTGTAGACAGAGGCTCCTCAAACCCTCCCTCTGTACCTCTTAACAGACTGTGCACCTACTGTGAATCTACAAAGTCCTGATGGTGTTTAAGCACTTGGCTGCAATTTGAAAGGCTTATAGTTCAAACCCTCAAGCTGTCTCATTGGAGAAAAGATGAAGCAATCTGCTTCTGTTGAGATTTACAGCCTTGGAAACCCAATGTGGCAGTTCTATTGGGTCGTATAGGGTCACTGTGAACTGAAATTAAATCAGGAGCAACAGGTTTGGTTACTATGGGTGAAATCTTATACTCCTCACTGTAAAGGACACCAAAATGAATTTTTAAAAAAGTTAGCATTATCTCTCCAATCCTTCTCTTCTACTTTGCTGTGCGACCTTGGGCAAATGACTTCATTTCTCTGGGTCTAGTTCTGCCATCTGAAACAGTAGATTATAGTAGTGTGTCCTGCATAGGGTTGTTGGGAGCTGCCTAGCCCAGTGGTGGGCATACAAGTAAGTATTTAAGTTTGTGATCTTTCAGAAGCAGATCACCAGACTTATCTCTCAAGGCATTTCTGAATGAATTTAATCCTCCAAACTGTTGACAAATTGTCAAATGCTTAACTACATGCACTACCCACAGACTCTCTCAAAACCAATACCCACCGAAAAAGTTTCAGAAACAACTTCAGAAGGGAGTGGATAAGTGTTTTTATTTATATCCTAGAGATGATTTAAAAAGAATATTCACCTCAAAAATGCCATTCAGACAGATGTATTCCTTTATTTGATGACCTGGTGAATAGCATTTTTAGTCTAAACTGTTATTTATATATTAGATGCAGAGATATAGGAATTACGTCTTAATGTTTAATAGAGTCAATAGCAGGTTAGGACTACAGCCAGGGAGTCCTCATTCTTAGGCTTATATTCTTTCTTTTAAAAATTTTTTTTAAATTATATTTAATTTTTTTAAAATCATGTTTCATTCATGTACATTGTTGGATTTTTTTCTCACCAGCTCCCTCTACCCATCAAACTTTGCGACCCTGTGCCTTCCATGCCCCTTCCGACCCTCAGCTCCCTTACCCTCCCTTCCTTTTTAGATATCCATACATATCTTACTGGTTATCCTTTGGTTTTTATAATAATGGTCTTATACAGTATTTATTCTTATGCACCTGAGTTAGTTGAAGAATATACTCTCTATTCTACATGTAGATACAGAAAATTATCTCACTTGACACAAGTTTAAAACTTTTCAACAACAATGCTATTTGCTAGATTTTCAAAGGATCACATATCATAATCACATTTTCAGTAGGTCTCACTACCATTAGAGGATTCTCGAGAAATGGCTTCTGGAACCAAAATAAATGCAACTGAAAAACTAGAACGGCCTACTTACCAAACTTGAAATATCATGTAGCACTTGCAGTTCGGAAAGAAAGAGCAGGTCGACCTTTAGAGAGCCAAAAGAGTTTAAATATGTTTCCGAGATTTTTAGTTGTTATTCCACCAAGACAGACTCTGGATATTACAAATGTTAATACTATATGTGAATTTATAAGGCACTTTTCTTTCATTTGGCAGGTTTGTGTCAACTGAAAAATGCACAAGAAACATTATTTCTCTATTTAAAAAAACCTTAGCACTTATTATAACTAAACAGCAGTATTTCTGAGAAAACTATAGTAAAGCATCTAAAGTTCTTTTCCCTCAGGTCATCAAGATATTCTGGGACAGTCCCGTCCATGGCACATTTTGGCACAATTCCCACAGTGGAAAAATAAAAGACAATGATTCCGGTCATCCACAGTAAAGAGACAAAGCTACCTCAACGGTAGTGTGGCATGTACTTAGGAGGGTACATGGGCAGACGCTGCAATGGAAGGACTGGAGTCAAAAGTAGGGCTGGCTCAATGTTAAGAGTGATTAAAAAACGTGGCAAAATCTCTGTAGTCACAGTGTAACAGCTCCCACTTTACCAGAATCTACACAGCTCTACCAATTATAGCCAGGGAGCTCGGTGGCCTACTGTTAAGGAGCTGCACTGCAATCCCAAAGGCACATGATGTGAATCCACCAGCTGCTCCGAGGGAGAAGGATGGGCAATCTCCTCCCACGAGATTGTCTGAAAACCCACTGGAGGGTCAGCTATGAGTCAGTTCCAACTCTATGGCACAAAACAACAATGCATAGCTCAACCAGCCACCAAAGTAGACTCTTGATTACTGATTTGTCTGGATTAATAAGTGGCAACTTTTGTGCTAGAGAGGAATACTGTTTACGACAGTTCAACTCACAAAAGAATCAGTCACAAAAAAATTGCATTAAAGGAAAGCAGAATCTACTTCCATGGTAAATTTGCAAAATTTTTCATTTTCTAAAATTTCCAATTTGCTCTGGGAAATTAGTAATGATGCTTACTTATTCACCCATTCAATAACTGTACTACTTACTTCATTGTTCCTATTCAGGGAATTGAGGGGAAGTGAATTGAGAACGGAGTTTTCTTGAAATAGGCGATTACGGAGTTGCCGTAAAGTTACTGAAAGGTCTTCAAAAACGGAATTTGCTTTCCCCACCATATACACTCTCTGCAAGAAGAATCCAAATTTTAAATGACTCACATTCTATAGACTAATTCCCAAATTACAGAAGTCTGATAGCAATTTTCAGACAGTTAAAACATTTATTAAATTACTACAATTTCTTTTTAAGCATTTTAAACAAAAATTGTATCACTTACCTCCTCACTTGGAGCCAGCTGCAAAACAACAGGAGTTTCTTCTGAAAATAAGGAATGAATGGAATTTGCAACACTGTCAAGACTAAAAGGAACTGCCTAAAATGTAAAAGAAAGAATTGTTACCTAAAGCAAAGAAAAAGCATGCACATGGTAGTTTAATGGAAATTTTTTAAAAATGGCAACAGCATTTCTAAGTAAATTCAAAGGACCCAAATAATTTACAAACATTAAAAAAACAAACAAAAAAAACCAACCCTTTAGGACATGGCTGAACAATGGGTCACCTAGTTCCTATCTCCCAACGTACTAAATTAAGGGGCTCTGGTGGCACAGTCTGCAGAGTTCTGCACTGCTAAACTAAAGACCTCCCACACATCTCTGTTGGAACCCACAAGGAGCTCCTCAGGAGAAAGATGCATGGGTTCCTCCTGTTAAAACAAACAGCCTCAGAAATCCAATGGAAGGTCACTGTGAGCGGGAAGCAACCTGATGGCAGTGGCTTGCTGTTGGATGTGCTAGGTAAGACCAACTAGAAAGCCCTGACAACGCAACACTGTTGTTGTTGTTGTTATGTGCCGTCGAGTCGTTTGTGACTCATAGCGACCCTATGCACAACAGCCCTAAACCCTGCTCTATCCTGCGCCAACC
>NW_006399960.1:5261859-5263267 GCF_000299155.1 Elephantulus edwardii | reverse complement strand
TTAATACTTCCTGGATCGTTTATTATTCTGCCCAAAGCATCCTTGATTACAGCAACTCTAGGTTTGAATTTGTTCTTCAGTTTTCTGGTGGCCTTCATAAACTTCAAGAAATACATTTGATGAAAGATAGGAAGACCTTCAACAACATGGATTAACACAATAACCATTTTCTTGAGTATGTGGGAGATCATGAGACTGGCACAGGGTACGTTAAGTTTCAGATATGTTATTCATAAAGTTGCTATGAATCCTGGTCGACTCGAAGACACCTAACAACATTACTGAGTAAGTATCATACAGTAAAGTTTTAACTTGCACTTAAGAGAATGTCATACAATTAGTGGCTACTAGGATGAGGAGAAGGAGTAAACAAAGTTTTAGTAAACTAAGTTTCTATAAAACATGATTTTAAAAGTTGGGAGATGAACAGAGGCTGCATAATATGTTGAACATAAAAATGAGTGAAATCGTAAATTTTTCATTACATATATTTCACCACAATAAAAATGCTTAAAAATAACAAAAAAACCTCTGAAGTACTAAAATTTAATTGACACAGGACAGCCCTAACTTTTCATTTCACAGTAAAAAAAAAATTAGCGAGATTTAGGACTTGTCTTCTGAAGACATAGAACATTCTCAGCATGCTAGAGGCCTTTCTTTACCCCAAGCCCCACTCCCTAGGGTAATCAACATTCTAGCTTCTAGCCCCATAGTTTTGCCTCACATTATCTTAAAAATAAGTTAGGATAAAAAAAAAGTTGGAGTAACTTTCCCCCTAGAAAGTAATTTTATCCCTGATATTACTGAATTGTAATAAGCAAGATGGTAGTGTTTTTGTTTTAATGGAGATTTCTTACAATGATTTTCTTTTCAGTAACTCTACTATGTAGAACCACTGTCATCAAGCTGAGTCCGACTGACAGTGACCCTCTATTGAGTTTTCAAGGCTGTAAATCTTTACAGAAGGAACTGTCCATATTTCTCCCACAGAGCTTCTGGTGGATTCGAATTGCTGATCTTTTGGAAAGTAGCCCCATACGTTAAGCACTACACAAATTAATGCTAACCTGACAAAAATCAATGTTGTTCTATAAATCTTACTGATGAAATCTCAGCATAAGACTGTTGTGTTATGTTTATGCGCTTTCAAGTCACTTGTGATTCACAGTGACCCTATGTACAACAGCTTTATACAAAAGCATAACATTTGTTTTTTAAAAAAAAAAGCCAAAGCATAAGATTAGGTTTATCATTTTTATACTATTGTAAAATGAAAGAATTATTATTCTCTTAGTCAAGCTACATCTTAAAAAAAAGCACTTCGGACCCACGAACCCCATCTTCAGGTACTGCATTGATCCCCCCCCAACCCGGCTCGCGCCCCCCCCCCCCCAGCTCTGAACTT
>NW_006399960.1:5258201-5260148 GCF_000299155.1 Elephantulus edwardii | reverse complement strand
AGAAGGGTGCAACAATGAATGAATGGAATTCCAAAATCTCTGTAGATGTTCATTGAAATGAAAAATAAACAACCTAAATTTAAAAAAAAAAGCACTTCCTCACATTCTGTTAAAATAAATTACTGAATAACTAAAAGGGGGGGGAAACAGAATCTGAACTTACAAAACATAGTTAGCAACTTCCTTTAGTTAGCCACAAGTCCTTCCCTTTTCACAATCATAAATTCAACTCATCAATATTTAGAAGAACTACCCTGACATGGAACCAAATTCTCCAGCATCATTTCCCCTAGTAAAATTGTATGTGTGCCAAAAGAGTTGAAGAATAAAAGTGAAATGTCCCTAGCAGTCAAAAAGTAAATGAAAAAATGATGTGACTGTGAAAGAAAATAAAAAAGTATGTTGACCGCTGCACTTAAAGTGCTTGGTACTGCTGACACCTTAGCTTTTTGAGGGTGCTGGGGAATGAATGAGTGTGCATCTCACCTTTCTCTACTGGGCCTCTGGCACGAATGTGCTTGGATCTATTCAGTTCCTCTCCCTCCATCCACCCCCCTACCATACATACTTATTATCTTTCTTCCTCACACATATGTACATTTGAGACATAATGTCCATTTAGTCCACAGTATCTTGGTATGTATTCCCTAAGAATAAAGACATTAATTTTAAATAGATATAAATGTAAATTCTTTTGGGGTAGAAACAATTTGAAACCTACAGAAAAGCTGCATGTAAAAAAGCCCCAGATACTCTTTACTCAGATTTCACTTGTTAACATTTTGCAGTTCTTGCTAAAGCATTCTTTTTATGTTTCTGGCATTGTGTATGTTTGTCTTCAGGATTACAGAGTAAGACATTTTCCTATATTTAGGGGTCCTCAACTTTAGTCCCTTCAGCATTTGGACTTCCCACCCTTAGAAACCTAATATACACTTGACATCCTGAGATCATGATTCCCACACCAAGTTGGGCTCTGATGTGCTAGCTGGCACAGGCCATGATGACCAGATGCTGCCGAAACAGCAACAGAGAAGCCAGTATGGTATCTACAGCAGGGTATGTACTTGTGCTTACCTTTGTTTGATTGTTATTATAATGTGTTCAATGGGAAAACCAAATGACCAAAAAGTCTGTCTAAAAGAAGGCTCGATATAATGAGGAATTTTTAAAAATATTTTGGCTTGATAGGAACTGAATCCTCCTGAAAATGGAAGAAATTTATAGGTCTTTTAACACATTCTTCTCTTTTCAGTTTCTTCAGTGATTTTGAAATTATTTTTTAAATTGAGCTCACATACTATAAAATTTCACTCTTTTCAAGTATACATTTCTGTGATTTCAGAGTTGTGCAAACCACGATCAAATTTCTGAGAATATTTGTCAACCTAAAAGAGATTCTTCAGTTATCATCCTCCAATTCACCCACCCAGGCCCTAGATAACTGCTAAACTACTTCCTGTCCCTACAGATTTGCCTATTCAGAGTATTTTACATAAAGGAATCATACAATCTGTGGTTTTTCATGTCTGGCTTCTTTCACTCATTCAGCATGTTTTCAAGTTTCATCCATGTAATGCATGCAACAGTACTTCATTCCTTTTTCTTTTTTTCATTTTTACTAATTTTTTTAAAAAAATTTAATGAACATTTACAGAGAATTTGGATTTCCATTCATTCATTGCTGCACTTCTCCCCCCAGTTCGCTTCCCTCCTTCAAAAGTAAAAGAAAGACTCCCTCCCTGGTACATAATCCCCCCGCACCTCTCCCACTGCCCCAAGTACATTCCACTATGCAACTTTAATTGTGGATTCCTATGATAACCATAATACCCTATTATACATCGCTTCCAAATTATTCAGTCTCTCATCTGTTTCAGTGCAGTATACACAATTTATCCAGTTTTTCTCAGTCTTACCCCCACCCTGATATCAGTCCCATTTTAC
>NW_006399960.1:5256583-5257571 GCF_000299155.1 Elephantulus edwardii | reverse complement strand
CTCAAGTATTTTATAAATTCTAGATATAAGTCCCTTATCTGACATGTCATTACCAAACACTTTTTCCAGTCTGTGGCTTCCCTTTTTACCCTGTTGGAGAAGTTTTTGGATGTCTATAGGGATTTGATTCTTAGAAGGTCCCATTCATCTATTTTATCTTCTCCTGGTTGTAGACTTCATTCCTTTTCTTGAGCAAATTATCTTCCACTGTGTGTATCCCATGTTTTGCTATCATGAATAATGCTTCTATAACTGTCCACACACAGGTATTACGTGGATAGATATTTTCAATTCATTTTAAGTCACTGAAACTCTATGACTGCTAAATTGTTTTCCACAGTGACGGCACCATTTTACATTCCCATCCGTAATTGATAAATGTTCTCTTTTCTCTGTGTCATTAAGAGAACTTGCTACTGTCCATCCTTTTTATTCTAGCCATCCAAGTGGATGTGAAGTGGAATCTAATTGTGGTTTGATTTGCATTTCCTAAGTACCTAATGAAATTAGGCATCTTTCCACATGTATATGGACATTTTTTTATATCTTCTTTGGAGAAATGTTTACTCTCATTCTTTGCCCATTTTTAATTGTTTTTTTGTTTGTTTTGCTTTTACTTTTAAATGACAGGGGTCCATGCAATTCCAAATGGTCAGGGTATTTTTATGAGATATTAATTATCAGTGGTTTGTTTTCTGATTTAATTGTATAATGGCCAGAAAGTATGACCTATACCTATTTGTTGAGATATGCTTTGTGGCCTAGAACATGTTCACTGTTTTGGTTAAACATTCACATATGTTTGGAAATAATCCACAATGTTGTTGTTGTTATGTGCCGTTGAGTCGCTTGCGACTCATAGTGACCCTATGTCCAACAGCCCTAAAGTCTGCTCTGTCCTGTGCCAATCGCACTGTCTTCGACACTCCCATCCCGATTATCCCAGTCACTGAATCAATCCACCTCCTAGAGGGCCTTCCCCTCCTGC
>NW_006399960.1:5249850-5254693 GCF_000299155.1 Elephantulus edwardii | reverse complement strand
TAGGGATATTGTAGCTGATGTCAGATGGATCTTAGCTAAAAGCAGAGAATACCAGAGAATCCACAATAGGTACAAAAAAGTCTGAAAAAAATAGTATCATATCAACCAGTCTTAGAGCACACTGAAAACAGAAATTAAAAAGATATATTTTAAAAGGACACATATAATTGGAAAAAAATACATTTCTAAATGATTTGTCTATCAAAGAAAGTACAATGTAAAAGTATTTAAAGATCAATACCAATGAAAGAACCACATTACCAAAAATGCCTCTTGGTTTCTATTCCTTTAATCCTTTCACAATTTTAAGGCATATTTTTAAAAATCTCTTTGTAGCTGGTTTATTATCTGTCGTTCTAAGGGGATAAATTCTCTTTGTTACACTTGTTGTCCACCTCATGGTATTTTTTCCCTTCAAGTGCTTTGTAAATTTGACTCAGCAGTTTCTCACCAAAGGAGCCCTGGGCTGTGGAGATGTCCTTATAGGGTAGTTATTGTTGTTAGGTGCCATTAAGTCAACCATGCTTCATAGCGACCCTATGAACAATGGCTCTGACCCCGGCCCTATCCTGAGCCAACCACACCATCTCCGACACACCTGACCCTATTGCCATGGCCACTGTGGTAATCCATCTCATGCAAGGTCTTCCATCCTTCCAAGCATGTAAATTTGCAAGTGTGCCAGTTTTCACAGCACAAAATTCTGGTTTCACCTAAGGGACTCTTTGGTCCCCAGAGCCAAGGCAATGATGAGCAGCTCACTGATAGCTTCAGAAGGCTGGGCTTCATTTTTCCTCCTTTCAAGAACAACATGGCATGCTAGAGTCCCTGGTCTTACATGGGAGCACAACTCCTCCTTCAGTTCCTGTTCACCACTGTGGCTTCTGAATGTTCTATTCATATCCAGGACCTATGTGTATCCCTTTCTTACTTTCAAGCTTAAGGTGTGCATGTCGAAGTGTTGCAAAATGTGCTTAGAGTAGGAGGGCCTGCTCTACTGGCTCAGTCAGCCACATGGACTGAAAGGTCTGTAAATAAGTGAGCTAGCAAAATAGCTTCCACTGTCATATATATATATAAAGATGTCAAGAAAACGTCAGCAGGATACACCCTCAAATGGTTTCTCTTTTTTCCAAGCCTCTGACCTCCTGAGAGTGGGGCAATTTCTACATCTCTTATCTGAGACCTCTGGTCTCTCAACCATAGGTCACAGAAAAGTCTTAGTACATTTATAACTACATTTATAACTATCAAGTAGTTTAAAAGGAAAATCTTGTTTGCTTTATATAAGAGCTAGTGCATTCAAACAGAAAAAGAAGTATGCATAGAAAATAATTCAGTGATAGATAATAAGATTAAAAATGCATCCCTTTGGGTTTTATAATAAGTACTCACATTCTCCAAAGGATAGGAAATGACACTACTTGGGGGTAGATCCAGCTTATCCACTCCCTTCACCATCATCATCACAGTAGCTCGAGGACGATGGAAGAGGTTACCCACCGCAAGTCCTGGCCAAGAGAGGTCCTAAATATAGAAAAGCATCAAATAGTGCTTAATTTTCAATTCAGGAGACCATCTCCCCAACAACATCCAGTAAGCAGAGTTAAGGGTTTTCATAACACTGGCAACGAAAATTCACTGGGAAAGTAAAATCTTTATTTTAGGCATTCATTCATTCATTGTAATCTTATAAGCAAGGTTACTGATTCTACCTTTTAGTTTTCTTAAAATGTTACAATTTAGAACAACTATTGCATAGGGCCACTGCTGTAAAATGGGAATGACATCAGGGCTGAGGGAAGACAAAAGAAGAGGGGATAAATAATGGATACTGCATTGAAACAGATGAGGGAGAGAACAGTTTCGGGGGGATATATGATTAGGTATTATTGTCATGACAGGAGTCCTGAATGAATGAAGCACAGTGGAGTGTACTTGGGGGGAGGAATTGTATAACAATAAAGGAATTTTTCTTTTACTTTGGAAAGAGAAGAGTGAATTGGAGGGAGGGGTGGGCAGGTAGAAAAGTGCAACGATGAATGAATGGAAATCCTAAATCTCTTTAAACTTTAATTAAAATTAATTTAAAAAGAAATAAAAAAGAAATGTGCAAAGGAAAAAAATGTTACCATTTTCTGGACAGTCTAATAAGTCATCTCAATGTGTATGTGTGTGTGTGTGTGAGAGAGAGAGAGGGAGAGAGGGAGGAAGGGAGGGAGAGAGGGAGGGAGGGAGGGAAGGAGAGAAAGAAGGAAGAAGGGGGGAGAGAGAGCGCGTGCATGCGTGAGCGAGAGAGCGTGCAAGCGACAGAAAGAAACAGTAGGCAGGTAAATGGAATGCAAGAACTTTTCAAATCCCAAGCTGTAACATGTTCATATAACCATGAGCATTTTTTCCCTGCAATTAAATTTAAGATTTGACCCTTTTTATTCCTCCCTCAAATAAATGTACTGTGGTGATTTGGAAAAAAAAATTTTTGTCTTAACAAAATTTTTAATCTTCCACAGTGATAGAACAAGGCTGTCATTAAAACATTCAGTTTAAACTTAGCTTTATAGAAGAAAAAAAGAAAATCCTGCTGAAAAGAACTGGTTTACTTGTAAATTTTTTTCTAAAGATAACTTGAACATTAGTTTACTGTAATTCTTTCTAAAGATAACTACCATGGGTTTACTTGTAATTACTTTTCCTAAAACTAACTGTAACATTGTTTTACTTGTAATTCTTTCTAAAGATAACTAACATTGGTTTACTTGTAATTCTTAAAGATGACTTTTTAACATTGGTTCACTTATAATTCTTTCTAAAGTAACATTGGTTCACTTGTAATTCTTTCTAAAGATAATTTTAACAGCCATTTATAGTCAAATTTCAGTGTGTAAAGAACAAACAAAACATTCACCCTTGTTCACTTTGCTTGCCCAAAGCAGTAGCTTTTCACTTGGGATTCCTCAAATTCCAGCAGCAAGCCAGCTGCCATGTATGCATGGCATTTCAGAGGCCCACAGGATCTGTGAGGAAAGGGCCTTTTGGTGACATGTGATATGTAGTGAACATATCCAAAGCACCAAACTTACAAAGTGGGAAGGGAAACCAAGAGGAAAAGAAAAAACTGAATTTCTTTTCTCCTACATCTTCTGGCCATCTGCCCTCTGGCTACAATCACTATAAACAGCCAATTGCTCCAACAGGTTATGACTTAATTCTAGGAAACTAAATTCTAAGCCACCTCCCATGGCTCCCCACCACACTATTCTCCTAATTTCAGGCAAAACACATACACATTTTTTACATTCATAGGTAATCTATCACTTGTACTGGGGGGGGGGGGAAACACACACACAACAAACAACCCTGCACTATATAGTCTATTATTAGTAAGACACACACACTTTGCATATAAAGAAGTTTCACACTATGCATAAACTGTTACATAATGATTTATAATTATTTGGTTTCTAAAATCAAAATGGAAACATCCAAAATCCACTGAGCTTATAAAAAGGGTGGGGGTTTTTTTTCTCAATTTTGTGATCTGTACCAATGTTTTCTTGGGCTATTAGTAGAAATCAACATAAAGGTTGTTAAAAGCAGCTTAATATATATTAAATACACATACTTCTTTCACGGAGAAGCCCATGGACAATGCAGCTACATCTGGGATTCGGTCTCCTGGTAAAGGCCAGTTTCCTTCTCGGAAAACAACAGACCCTGGTGATCTTAATACACTAAACTCGTTGCCCCACACACCTAAGAAAAGAGATTAGTAAATGAAAGATCAGCATCATTATTGTTTTTTTGCATCCATCTTGAAAATCATCAAATATAATGTTCCCCATTCTCCCTTGATTTAGTATGCCAAATTATTCTAAATAGCAGTAATATTCTAAATAGCAATATGTTGTTGTTATGTGCTGTCGAGTCGCCTGTGACTCATAGCAACCCTATGCACAACAGCTGTGAAACCTGCCTGGTCCTGAGCCAGTCTCACTGACTGGGACACACCAACCCCATTACCCCAGTTACTGTATCCATCTCATCCTGTGCTGTCCCTCCACCCTTCGAGTATGATGTCCTTCTCCAAGGACTGGTCCCTCCTGGCCACATGCCCAAAGTATGTAAGACAGAGACTCAGAATTGTAGCCTCCAAGGGGAAACCTGGTTTCACTCTCTCCAAGACTATTTGTTTTCTTGATGGTCCACGGTATGTTCAAAACTCTTCTCCAGCACCACAACTCAAAGGCATCAATTCTTCTTCTGTCATCCTTAGTCATTATCCAGATCTCTGAAGCACATCAAGTAACTGTGAAGACCATGGCACACCTTGGTCTCTACACCAACACTGTTGCTTCTCAGTACTCTGAAGAGGTCCGTGACAGCACTTAACCTAATGCAATTCATCTTTACTCTTTTCAAAGTTTCACTGTTAAGAATTCTACACTAGTGCTCTCTTCAGCAGCATGTATACTAAAATTGGAATGATATAGAGAAGATTAGCATGGCCCCTGCACAAGGAACCCACGCAAATTTGGGAAGTGTTCCATATTTTTTAAGATTTCTTAAACTCTGGCCCAAGGACTATCAGCCAGTGGTATGTAGGGCGGGGCAACATTCAAGAGACTGGTTCTCTGCTTAAAGCTAATTTTGGATGCTTCCTAGTAAACAGTTTAGTGATCAGTCTTCAGATGAAGCTGTTAGACCTCTCCTTATTCCAGCAGAATTTCAACAGGCTTATTGATTAGCATTGTTGTTGTTATGTGCCGTCGAGTCGCCTGCGACTCATAGCGACCCTATGTACAACAGCCCTAAACTCCGCTCTGTCCTGTGCCAATCTCACAGT
>NW_006399960.1:5246944-5247352 GCF_000299155.1 Elephantulus edwardii | reverse complement strand
AAGGTCAAACAGAGGCTGGGATCTGACTGGCTGGAGTCGGGCGTCTCACACGAAAGCTGCCAGACCCCGCAGAGCCCCCCCCATCTTCCCAGGTAATCGGAGACGCCAGAACCACGTGACATCCGTTCCGGCCCGAGGGCTGCAGGCCCTTGGGCCAAGAAAAACCTATCTACACAGCAATTCTACAGGATGCATCACCTTTGACCCATAAATATTGCGACTAAACTTCAGAGACACTGATCCCAACATAAGGAACTACCATCAGCTGATGTGTTTGAAATCACAGAAGCTATGGAAGCTTCATATATAAGTTATTAGATGGAGGGCTGGTGAAAGGGAGATAGATGTGAAGGGAGGGGGTAGAAGGGGATGGATATCCTGTGGGATGGTGAAGCAGGAAATAAGTGC
>NW_006399960.1:5244342-5246639 GCF_000299155.1 Elephantulus edwardii | reverse complement strand
ACAAAGAGGAAGATTCAGTAGTTGGAAAACATGGACTCGGTGACAGAAATGGAGCTGGAGAGAGAATGATCGAATTTTGCACAATCAATGACTTTAATGATTAGCATTAGATGAATAAAAACTTACTTCCAGTCTAATTTTTATTATTTACATAACATGTAATTTAATAATTTAAATTGTCTGTGCTAAGATAGATATTATTATGTGTGCTTTATTGCTAACTAAAACAAAAATGTAAGATTAAAAATATAAAAAGAAGTATATACTAACAAAGGCTTAAGTATGGAAAAGATTCTCCAAATGATGTAGATAGCTTTCTAGATATGGCCCTTAACAGGAACCTGCAGCAACTGGACAAGAGTTAGGAAACAATAGCATTTCCCCACAACTAAAAACCAATGCCCAGCATAGACAAAAAAGGAACTTGAAATATCTAACTATTTCTACTCTTGATTGTGCCATCAAAATTGCAGATTTTCTTTTCAAGGGATAAGTTCCTATTTCACTGTAAATCTCCAGCAGATGACCATGTCCTATGGCTGTTGGGCAAACCCAGTGAAACAAAGAGAGCTGTGGGAATTTGAAACATCTCAGACCTTAGCAACACGGTCCAAGAAAGAAATAGGACAGCAGACCCTGTGGACAGGTGGATGCTGTTGTTAGGTGTCTTCTAGTGAGTTAGATCTGTCATTCAAAGGGTTGCTACGAGTCGTACTCGCCAGCACCTAACAACAAACGAGCTCTGACTCACAGAGACTCTGTGTACAACAGAACAACATTCTGTGCCACCCTCACAATTTCTGCTGTGTCTACTGTTGCAATCACCATGTCAATCTATTTCACTGAAGGTCTTCCTCTTTTTCCAAAGTGATTCTCCACCAGATTCTCCACTGGAGAAGGAGGGGCAATCTCCTCCTGTGCCAGTCGGATCCAATTCACCAGTACACAACAACAACAACAACAACAACAAAGAAACAAAGTGATTCTCTACTTTTCCAAGCATGAAGCCCTTTCTCCATGGCCTCAAAGGGCCTGTCTTGTTTTTCCAGGTCTTGAAAGTTTTCTGCCTTCATATGATACCCTCACCGCTTTTGTTTTGCTCTCTATTTAGTAGAAAACAGAAGTTTTCCTTCTCTGACAGGTTTCCACCTTATGTAGGTTGTTGGCTTTCATATGTTTTCCTGTATTTCTGGTCGATATATCAAAAAGGTGAAAAAAGGCATTTTGCAAGGAAATGCTAGTTCTTGGGGAAAGACATTATGCATAGTAAAGCAGAGGGTTATCAAAAAAGAGGAAGACCATCAACCTTTTTGGACTGGCACAGTGGCTACAACAATGCACAGAGTGATCAAGAAGATGGTTCTGTTCAGTTGTACAGAGGGTTGCTCTGAGTTGGCAACACCACCAAACAACAAGGCCAACTAGTCTAGGGATATAGGGCTTGAGAATAAAAGATAAAGAATCACAACAGAAGGACTATTTTAGAAATCCTCCAAGGTGGAGGATAGGATCTTTTCCTTCTTCCATTATAGGTTAACCCAATGACGTCTAGATTACACAGGGGCAAACAGTTAATGGAAACTTGGCTTTCCTATGAAAAGATTAGCTCCAGGTCTGAAATAAATCTTGGGTATACCTAGTATGGGCATAGTAGACTTTAATAAAGCATGACTGTTATTCTCTTCACCCAATAAAAGTACCACTTATATGACAAGGGAATAAAGTTGGAAGCAATAATAAATGTTTTGGTATTGCAGTACTGATAGTAAATAAAAGGCCTCAGGATGGTGATAATACAACATGAAGAGTTACGAGTTTCAATTCAATGCAGTCACTAGAGCAGGAATTTTCAAATTGTTCTAGCCAAGGGCAGACAAAAAAAAAATTAGCAGACTGGAAACTAATAGACATTTTGGTTCACTAAAGAGGTAGTGTTGCGAACTCTAAAGAAAACAGAGAAGTAAGAGACTTCTACTGTACAAGTAACACATTTAAAGAGCTATATTTTGGCTGGACATATGCTTGTTTTGAAGCATTGCCTACTCACTGGGCCCCAGCAAAGTTATAGTATACTATTTTGCCTCTACTTTGAAGTTAGACTTAACTTCCAGGCCTGCGCAGTTTTCGACTCATAGCGACCCTATGCACAACAGCCCTAAACCCTGCTCTATCCTGCGCCAACCAGACTGCCTCTGACACACCCATCCCCATTACCCCAGTCACCAAATCAATCCATCTCATAGAAGGTCTTCCCCTCCTGTGCTGTCCCTCCACCCTCCCAAGCATGATGTCCCTCT
>NW_006399960.1:5231924-5241976 GCF_000299155.1 Elephantulus edwardii | reverse complement strand
CTTTTCATCTCCAGAGTAATTTATCATATGGTCATCTGACTCAAAATGCCCCATGAGATGGCTATATAGCAGTAGGTATAAAATGACATCCCTTTAGAATGTAAGCTTCATGAGAACAGGGATTTCAGTTTGTTTTATTCCCACAATATGCTCAGGGCTAAGAAGAGTGCCTAACACATACCAATATCAACCCATAATGGGCCTACAGGGCAAAGCAGAACTGTCCCCTGGGGATTCCAAGAGTATAATCTTTTTGGAAGCAGACTGCCAGATCTATTGCCCATGGAGCTGCTACTGGGATTGAATCACCAACCTTTCGGTTAGCAGCTCAATGTTTAACCACTGCACCACAAAGGCTCTGACTAGCACCTACTAAAAAACCCCACAAACTCACTGCTTCAAGTCAGTTCCAACTCATAGCAACCATCCATGACGTTTACCTGGCAGTAAATCATAAAGAGAAGAGAGTGCCTATCTTTCTCCCACAGAGCTGCTGTTGGATTTGAACCACCAGAGATGTGAAGACTTTGGGGTTTCAGTGCAACTCGCTGCAGAGCATGTGACCAGCATTCCCTATCTAATAAATAGGCACTTGATAAATACCTCTTCAGTTAGTGAAGTTTTTCACTGCATTTACCACTTTCCCCTCTCAAGTTCATTTAACATGCTGCCGCACACTTTTAAATTGATGACCATGCTTAGAAACACTTTTTTCCCCCTTCGATGTATTACCATCATTTGTGGCAACGTGTTAAGTACAGAAATAACTCAAGGTACTCTAATTCCCTCTGCAGAGGATCAAGGACTGCAGCCTCCAATATGGATTGAGGCTCAATATCAAGAAGACAAAGATTCTCACCACTGGACCAATTGGCAGCATCAGGATGGATGGTGAAGAGATTGAGATTGTTAACAACTTTAGTTTGCTTGGCTCCATGGTCAACACTCTTGGCACCAGTACCAGGAAATCAAAAAATGTATTGCGATGGGAAAGTCTGCTGTTAGGGACCTCTCCAAGGTACTGAGGAACAATGGTGTCACTCTGGAGACTAAGGTGCATCTGATACAGGCTATGGTCTTTGTAATCACTTGTTATGCATCAGAGAGTCGGACAATGACTAGGAAGGCTAGAAGGAGAATTGATGCCTTTGAGCTGTGGTGCTGGAGAAGAGTATTAGAGAAGAGTACCATGGACTGCCAAGAAAACAAACAGATTCATCCTGGAGAGAGCTAAACCAGGCTGCCCCTTGGAGGCAAGGATTCTGGGGCTTTGTCTGACATACTTTGAACATGTTGCAAGGAGAGACAGGTCTTTGGAGAGGGACATCATGCTTGGGAGGGTGGACAACAGGCGCAGGATGGGAAGGTTCTCTATGACGTGGATTGATTCAGTGACTAGCGTAATTGGGATGGGTGTATCGGAGATGGTGCGATTGGCACAGGACAGAGCAGGGTTTAGGGCTGTTGTACATGGCTCTGAGTCGCAAGCAACTCGATGGCACATAACAACAACAACAACACCACTCTCATTCTAAAATAAATCTACAAGGCATTCAATAACAATAACGTTAACTAATCGATAAATCTAAAGTCTTCAATATGGATTACAATTAAGAAAACAAAAATTTTCACCACCAGACTAACAGGCAACATCATGATAGATGGAGAAAAGACTGAAGCTGTCCATTTTATTTGAATCCACAATCACACTTTGGTTTTGCATTTCATTTCTTGACAAGCTGTCAAGACATCAAAAGATGAGTTGCAGTGGGATAATGTGCTCTCAGGACAAGGACTTTTCCAAACTGCAAAAGGGCAATGATACCAATTTAAAGACCAAGGTGCACGTGATTCAAATCATGGTCTTCTCGATTACTCACTATGCATCTGAGAGCTGGACAATGAATAAGGAAGACAGAGGTGCCTTTGAACTGTGGTCATGGATAAGGGTTCTGAACATTTTATGGACTGCCAAAAGAACAAGTCTATTTTGGAGGAAGTGCAACCAGGGTGCTCCTTAGAGGCAAGGATGGTGAAACTTCAACTTTGGGCATGTTGTCAGGAAGGACCAGTCCTTGAGACATCATATTAGAAAATGTGGAGGGTCACAGAAACAGAGGAAGACCCTCAACAAGATGGACTGACACGGTTATTGTAACAATGGGCTTGAGCACATCAGAGATTATGAAGATGGTGCAAGATAGGGCAAGGTTCTCATCTGTTGTTCAGAGGGTTGCTATCAGTTGTAGTCAACTCAATAGTATCAAACAACAAGAAGAACAATCTATGAGGCTGGAACTCGGAACAAAACAGGCCTTGGCTTCATGAAGTCAAGCCTCTAATTTCCCTTCTAAACCATCAGGCTGCTCCTCTTCTTTCCCGTACCATGTTTTAAAGCAGTGAGGCCCAAACATCTTATACATGTCATTTTATAATTACCACCATATAGCCACATTGTCTGTCCCAGAATTATACCTTAATAAATATGAAATAGGTACTTTTAACAGGTGAAGAAATAGGAAAGCAACCCCAACATAACATGTTGTTATATGCTGCCAAGTTGGAACCAATTCATAGCTGACTCTCCTGTGGGTTTTCAGAGGCGCTAAACCACATGGGGGGAGATTGCTCATCTTTCTCCTGTGACTCAACTAGTGGATTCAAACCACTTGCCTTTGGGTTGGCAGCATAACTCATTACTCATTAGGTTGCCAGAATTTCCTTTACATTTATTTCTTTATATAGACTCTTGTACTATAATATATATAATAGACGTATGGCAGCACCATGATGGATGGAGAAGAAATTGATGTCGTTAACAGTTACAGTTTGCTGTCACATGATGATGATGAGGGCTCTGTTCCTGACTTTCATTGCTTGGCTTTCTACCTTTCTCCCTGGATGAGCCCGGCTATTCCTAAGCCTGCAAACACAAAAGACACATTTTTCTTTCCAACTTAGATTTCCCGTGAGCTTTAGATCTATATACCTAACACATTCCTAAGCATTTCCACCCCCTATGCTCATGAGTCATGCCAACTCAACACTTTCAAAGCAGAGTTCATCTTTCCATCTACTCTTCCTGTGTGAGGAATTGTTTATTGATAGATACACAGAAATACAGACAGATTATAAAGATAGATGATAGCTAGATAGATAGATATAGGAGGGGAAAGATATACATCTGTATCTATATCTATATCTATATCTATATCTATATCTATATCTATATCTATCAGCCCTGGTGGCCTAGTGGTAAGAACCTGCACTGCAATCTTTAAGGCACATGGTTTGAATCCACCGCTGCTCCGTGGGAGAAGGACAGGCAATCTCCTCTCATACGATTAACTGCCTCTGAAAACAACCCTCTGGAGGATCAATATATATATAATATCTCCATCCATATTAGTATATGCAGTAAGAGACAAAAAAGGGCAATGCTACGCAAATGTCACAATCATAACCAAACACCCAAGGTATCAAGTGGCTGGTTCTAAGGCCTTGGGAAACATCAAGGTCAAAGGTTATAATTTAAGCCACAAAGACAATATTCTACATCCTACTTTAGTGAGTAGTGACTTAAGTCTTAAAAAGTTTTGAGCAGCCACCATCTAATGTGCATCTCTTGGTCTCTCTTTGGAACAAAGAATAGGGAAGAAAAATAGAGATGTGCTTTAACAATTAGTCCAAAGGACTAATGGACCTCGTGAACCTCAACTCCTATGACCCTGAGACCAGAGGAACTAGATGATGCCCAAGTATCACTCTTGATCACTTTAAAAAGATCACATTAGAGGGAGCTCTGGTGGCCTAGTGGCAAGACACTGCACTGCAATCCCAGAGGTACCCGGTTCAAATCCACCAGATGCTCTGCTGGAGAAGGAGGGGGCAATCTCCTCCTGTACCAGTCAGATCTGATTTGACGGTACACATAAAAATAATACAAAAAAAAGAAAAGACAGCATTAGAAGATCCTGGGTAACATGAGGGGAAATGTGGATTAAAAAAAATGGCTTTTTTTTTAAAAAAAAGCCAAGCTTGGTGGGCAGAGTGAGGGGGTGAAGGAATTAGAAAAGATCCAGTGGGTACCTGAAAAGGTAGGGTAATGGATCAATGGTGATTAATTTTATAAAACATAATGAGGGACAGGTCCTTGGAGAGGGACATCATGCTTGGGAGGGTGGAGGGACAGCGCAGGAGGGGAAGACCCTCTATGAGGTGGTCTGATTCAGTGACTGGGGTAATCGGGATGGGTGTGTCAGAGGCAGTGCGATTGGCACAGGATAGAGCAGGGTTTAGGGCTGTTGTACATAGGGTCGCTATGAGTCGCAAGCGACTCGATGGCACATAACAACAACAACAATGTATGAGAATAATAATATGAAACAGTGTGAACGGAAGGATGCATGAAACACAATGTATATAAACAAAACAATATATATGACTTTTGTATGGAAGCCAATATAAAATTAAAAAATAAAAATCCAAGCTTATTTACAATATAGACTGGTGGAACCACCAAGACTATAGCCCTCAGTCATTTTTAGAACTCAGAACACAGCTCAACTCTTGTACTCAACTTTCAGCCAAAGAAAAAGAAACTGGCCTGTTTAGTGACCAATAACACCAGGAAGGCACTCAGACCTTAGAACAACCAACCATATAAGGTCAAAAGAGTAACCTTTTAGAAAACATAATGGATAGAATTTATTGTATGTAACATAATGGCAATACATTCTGAAAGTGTGAAGCACATTAGACACAAAGCCTCTACTATGTACATAAATGAAACAGTGTATATGAATTATATACATACCAATAAATTTTTTTTAAAAAAAGAGTATCATTTGCCCAAGGATAAACTCTAGAAGGGAGAAAGGGATTCATTGAATAAGAACAATGTTGAAGTGAGGAAAATATGATTACATAAAGATACTGAAATTAATGTTACAAAAGTGTATGAATGGCTCAATCAAAAACCAGTTTAAAAAAAAACACACAATTTGCTTTGTAAACTTTCACTCAAATCACAATACAAAAGTTCTATTAAAGCAAAATCAGGGGGTGGGTCCTATGTCAGTCCTCTGTGACTAAAATCGCCCTCCTCTTCTACATGACACCTTTTCAAACACCATGTGCTCATCTTTGGTCTTTCCTTTCTCAGGCTAAACATTGGTAATTCTTCAAACACTCCTCATGGTTCAGTATTCACGATCCTAGTTCCCTTCCTTTGGTGTCACTCTAGTTTGGGAATGTCATTTTAAAAGATTTCTGATTCTTCCCCTCCTCCTTCAAAATAGAGAAGTCAGTGCTACTAAACATGTTTCCCACTAAACCGCCAGTCATTGTGGAAAATAAGAACTTCACCTCATTTGACAAGACCAAGCAAGGCATAAATTGACAAGATCAGATTCTTGGTCTGTATAAACTATTGTATTAAGGCAAGCACATTCAAACTGTGTTCAGAAATAATTCTACCTGAAACTAAATAGAAAATCCTAAACCTCAGAGAATCAAAACAATTCTCAATCATAATAGACAAACAGAATGTCAACAGATGTTCAGATAAATGACAGGATCAAAGTGAACATTTTTACATTTCATAAATGTAATCTAAAAAGTAAAATAGAAATGCCTCCAAACTATCTTGTTAGATCACAGTGATCACTCAAGAGCCTGAAACATCAACAAAAAAGCAGAACACTAATACTTTTAGAGTATAGAAATAATGGCGCTATCATGAACAAACAACAGTGGGCACCTCCAGGTACTGCCATCTTTAGATTTGAAGAACATCAGTGGTCTAATGAGCCATGCAAAATTTCACCACTGGTCCAAAAGTGGGATCCACCAGCACATAACACGGTCCATTAAACGGTCACACTGGACAAACAGGGAACTGAGCTCACATTTCCAGGTTATTCTCAACTTAGTGTCTTGTTCTCGTTTGTATACTTAATTTCAGCCCACATCACTCCCACAGTGGTAACACACACTGTGCTCCAAAGTGTGTGTGTCTGTATACGTGTGTGTATGTATGTATGTGTATATGTGTGTGTGTGTGTGTGTGTGTGTGTGTATAAAGTCTACGCTTTGGAGTCAGCTGATCTAGATTAAATTTCAGCTTTGTTCTTCGCCCCCGTGTTGAAGCTGAGCGAGTTACTTAGGCTTTGTTACTCTGTAAAACGAGAATGATACTCCCCTCTGAGGATGGCATGATATTAAATGCATTACTGCATGGTCCACAGTAAGAGACCAAATATTGGTTGATTTCCATTCCCCTTGCTGAATGCTTGGGAACCTAAATATTCCACTCAGAAAGCTACCATTTGACACGTGACCCATAAGGACGTGACTCACGTCTTAGTTTGCAAGTCCTTAATATTGGGAACGGAGACAAATTGAGAGGCACTACGTACTTGCCTGGAGAAATAATCACACAACTGACCTCAATTCTTGTATCCTGAAACATATGGGGAGGGGGTGGTGACTTAACCAATTATTAATGACAACCATTTGAAATGAAGACAGCAAGAAAATGCAAAGAAAAGCAGCAGCTGATGGCAGCTAAGAAGTCTGTTTTCCTCCCCTTTTCTGCATAGGGTCACAAGTAGTTAATTTTTAAAATGCATCCTCCTCCTCCAAAAGGTCTCCAGAGCCGGAAAAGGAGGTCAGGGCTCCCCAGGCGGGCGCGCCTTTCTAGAACAGGCGGAGGTTGGAAGCCTGGTCCAGCGCCCTATGCAGCCCCGCCTGGCTCCAGGCAGCTTGCCATTCCACGGCCGTACCGTGCGGTGGTCGCTCGAGGTGTGGACACCGCCACCGCTGGCTGCCCGCACTGCGGCACCTGCCCCGCGGCTACCCACTCGTGGCTCCAACCCCGAAGGCGCGCCCCGCCCGCTCCCGGGTCCTCACCTGCCACCAACAAGGACAGGAACACAAGCCCAGTCATGGCTCTGCGGTGGCCGCAGCAATGCAGAATGAGAAGGAATAAGCCGGCGGGAGAGGAGCGGCCACAGGACTTGAGAGCGTGACGCGATTGTCTTGACACCCTACGCCCTCTCAGTCGTCTCCACCTTTTCTACCAATCGGCAGCTACGCCACTGCCTTCAACGGAAGCGTAGCCTATAAACGTCAAGCTAGTGGGAGCTGCCTTATCTGAGTGATGGAATACCTCACCAATAGAAGGCAAGTACTGTGAAGCCGGGCAGCCCCGCCTCTCAGCCTGGACGGCGGGTCACGAGATGCTAGGTTGGGCAAGTTGCAGTTGGTGGGGGTCCCAAAGAGTCCTGGGGAGTGGCTGCCTTCTCATTATGAACCTTTTGGTCCATTTCAGACGACGGTCTCCAACTAGGATGTCTGTCTTTCCTGGTCGTTTCTCTTCTCCTGCTTCGGGAAACAGCGGAAGTCAGTCTGGGTTTTACTCTAACTAAATTGCATAGATACTGAGCACCTGCTTTTGGGGGGTGAGGGGGCCGGAGGCAGGCTCCTGGCAAACCCCTCCCCTCCAAGTACAGGTGCCTGATAAAATACAAGAAGCCCAGTTAAATTTTGATGTCAGATGAACAATGAATAATTTAGAGTATATATTTAATAGAGAGCTCTGACCATCCCAAAGACTGGCAGTTCGATTCCACTAGCGACTCCACAGGAGAAAGCTGGGTAATCTCCTTCGGTATGATTTACAGCCTTTGAAAGCCCACTGGAAGGTCAGCTCTGAGTCAGCTCCGAATCCACAGCAATGAGTGAGTGTGTATGTCTCAATTATTTCATAACTTTAAAAGTTACTTGTTTATCTGGAATGAAAATATAACTCATTTCCCGTTATTTGCTATTTGTATACCTCCACAAACTTTCCTATCCTATCAGAAGTGATACCCTCAGGTGCAGCCACCATCCTCTCAGTGGAGGCTTGCTTGTGTGTTATGATTCTGAACAGGTCTCATCTAAGCTTTCTGACGACAATGAGCAGGAAAGACCTGTTGATATGCTTCCAAAAACCAATTCATGAACACACACACAACACACACACACACACACACACACACCCCCATAGAGCACCATGGTCTGATTCTGTCGTACATAGGTTCATCCAGGAATGACTCAAAGGCAGCTGACAACAGCGTACTAATTAGACCAGAATCCTCTTTTCCAATGCATCAGTCTTTCACTTATAAGAGAAAGAAGTGAGTTCATGTAGTATCTGTGGTCAGAAAAGTATGTCCCAGCTTATAGACCTCAAGTGATGGATATGATTTCAGCACACAAAAATAGAAGATGAGGAGGTTCTCTAAGTGGAAGCTCTAAGATATGGTAGAAAGAAAGCCTTGTCATGCCAACCATCAAATGTTTATTTGGCCAAAGAAGAGGGTTATATGAAGGCAGGTGGCTGTAGTTGTTTGCCGTCAAGTGGGACCCATAGCTAACCCTCCAGCGGGTTTTCAGAGGCAGTAAAATGCATAGGAGGAGATTGCCCATCCTTCTTCCTTGGAGCAGCTGGTGGATTCAAATTACGTGCCTTTGGGGACTTTGCTAAAATTTGAGGATAAGGACATACTTACTACATTTTACACAAAAGTGTTACACTTCATTTTGTAGAAGGTGGGAAGCCATTGAAGATGTTTGGGCATTGTTCAGTGCACACATGTAAGACAGACTTCCACTTTTCTGGTTTTTCATTGAAATTGTTCATTTTCATTTGAGTGAAGCTTTACAAATCATGTTGGTTTCTCATACATACAGTCATTGGTAGGTAGGTATTTTGTTGTATGATGATTACCGTTGATTAATGTTATTTATTAATTACAATGTCTAATTAAACCTTTATTATGTATTGCCTTTCTGTTCACTGAACTTATCCATTAATTTTTACTCCCCTCTTTTTCCTTTCTCATCCATGTTAACCCCTCAAAAATTGATTCTGTGTGTAAACCTTTCCTTAGCTTTTTAGAATAGTTCTCTTATTGTCCTTTCTGACTGACTTCATGTCTCTCAGATTCATAAATTACTTTATGACTTTATGCCAATTTTGCTCAATATTGATACATGTTGTGCAGGATTTCATGAACTCTTGATCATTTTTTAAAAGACTTGTTTTCAAACAACAGCAATAACAAAGCCCCCCTACCTTTGGTTGGTTCCCAATCTCTATTTTCTTTCCAGGATTAACTGGGGTGGGGGGAAGAGGAGTTGGATGAAAGGAGTGACCCCAAAAGTTCCCACAAGTAGCATTCCCTTTTAGGAAAACATACCCAACTAAGAAGTGGAATCAGAATGTCGTTATGTGCTGTCGAGTCACTTGTGACTCTTAGTGACCCTGTGTACAACAGCCTCTTTCTTGAAGGGTGAAGCAACAATGCAAGAGAGAAAGACTCTGGATGAGATGGATTGACTCAGTGACTAGGGAAAGGGGGAATCAGAATCACACTCACCAAATAATCAGATTTAAGCTATCTAGACTGCAGTCTTCAATATGAATTAAAGTTCAACATCAAGAAAACAAGGTTTCTCATCACTAGGCCAATTGGCAGCATCATGATACATAGTGAAGAGATTGAGATTGTTAACAGCTTCTGTTTGCTTGGCTCTACAGTCAACACTCTTGGTACCAGCAGCCAGGAAATTAAAAGACAAATTGCATTGGAAAAGTCTGTTGTCAGAGACTTCTCCAAAGTACTGAAGAACAATGATGTCACTCTGGAGACTAAGGTGCACCTGATACAGGCTATGATATTTGCTATGCATCAGAGAGTTGAACAATGACTAGGGGTGATAGAAGGAGAGTTGATGCCTTTGAGCAGTGGTGCTGGAGAAGAGTATTGAATATACCATGGACTGCTAGGAGAACAAACAAGTTCGTCCTAGAGTGGGTGAGGCCAGGTTGCTCCTTGGAGGCAAGGATTCTGAAGCTTTGACATACTCTGGACACGTTACAAGGAAGGATCAGTCCTTGGAGAGGGACGTCATGCTTGGGAGGGTGGGGGGACAGCACAGGAGAGGAAGACCCTTGATGAGATGGATTTTTTTAATTTATTTTTTTAAAGAGGGAGGCATGG
>NW_006399960.1:5223247-5229428 GCF_000299155.1 Elephantulus edwardii | reverse complement strand
TGTTGGCTCTTGGGTTTTCATAGATACTTTTTACTATGTTGAAGAAATTCCCCTCTAATCCTATTTTGTTGAGTGCTTTAATCATGGATTGATTCAGTGACTGGGGTAATGTGAGTAGGTGTGTTGGAGACAATAAGATTGGCAAGGGATAGAGCAGGATTTAGGGCTGTTGTACATAGGGTTGCTATGAGTTGCAGGCAACTCAATGGCACATAACAACAACAACAACAACAGAATCCACTCTGATTACTGGAGGGGGTGGGTAAGGGAGGTGGAAAGACTGAAAACCAAACCTACCGCCAATGAGTAGATTGTGACTCATAGCCACCCTACAGGATAGAACAGAACCAAACTATTGGAATGGCAGACTTTTTGGTGAGCAGGTCAACACTTAAACCGCTATGTGACCAAAACCATTCTCAGTTTAGGAAATGGAATCAGAACTCTTTGTACTTCAAATATGCATTCTTTCAAAAGATAATTTTAGTCCTAGTGCATAGAGAGAACTCTGGTGACCAAGTGGTAAAGAGCTGTACTGTCATTGCTAAGGCACATGGTTCAAATCTACCAGCTGCTCTGCAGTAGAAATATGGGAAATCAGTTGTTAGTTGCCCTTGAATCAACTGTGACTCTTGTATGTGTGCAGAGTGGAACTGCTCCATGTTCAAAGCTGTGACCTTTCAGAAGCTAATGGTCAGGCTTGTCTTCTGAGGTGCCTCCGAGTTTTGACATAATTGTTGTTAATTGTCCTTGAGTTGACTCTTTCTCCTGGCAGCCTGATTATAACAGAATAAGATGTTGTCCAGTCCTGATGTTGAATCATTGGTATGATCCAGTTGTATCTACTGTATATTCTGGGTGCTTTCCAACTAAGGGAGCCCTGCTGGTCGGTTAAGTGTTGGGTGCCAAATTGGTGATTTGAACTCACCAACTACTCCCTAGTATATGCACCAGTATACTGATAACAAGATTTTACAGCCTCAGAAACCCTAATGCGATTGCTGTGAGTTGAAGTTGATTTGATGGAAGTGAATCCAACCTATTGTTGTTAGGTGCCATTGAGTCAAGTATGATTCATAGATCTGAACTCAGTGCCATCCTAACCACCCTGACACCTCTGGTCCACCGTTATGGTCACTGTGTCAGTGCATCACATAAGGATCTTCCCCTCCTTCACTGATCCTCCACTTTCCTAAGCAAGGTATCCTTTTCCAAGGACTGGCCCCTCCTAACACCATGCCCAAAGTGTGTCAAAGTTTTACTATCCTCCAAGGAGCACCCTGGCTACACTTTTTCTAAGACACTTGTTTGTCCTTTTTGGCATATTCAGCACATATCTCCAGAACCATAACTCAAAGACATCATTTATTCTTCTGTCATCCTTCTTCATTGTTCAACTTTCAGATGCATAGCAAGTGTTGAAAAGACCATAACTTGATTGAGGTGTGCTAGATATAAAAAAAGAGTATGAGGACATGAAGGAGAGAAACAAAGGAAGAAACTGGTCCCAAGAAATGAACAGGCCTTTATTGTGCGGCCTGAGAGGGACACCAAGTGACTTGGCCGCACAGCATGTGTACAGGATCGAAATGGCCCGCCAACAGTCTGAAGGGGTTCCTTCTTATAGGGGTCCTGGGGAGGACTAAGATGGTATTTCTTGGAATTTGGGTTGTTAATTAAGTTAGCTTTGGGCTATTTTGATCAGGCTCAGACTCTTATCAGGATCCACTGTCTGGTCTAATCTTTGATATGACCAGCTTAGGTGTTACCAAGTTTCTTAGGAAGTGATCAAGCTTGGGGGTGGTGGGGTAACTGCCATTTTCTTCCTTCAAGGTACACCCTGATCTTCAAACTGTCATTTTTACCCTTCAGCGCTTTGGAAATGTCCCTGACAGCCATATTTCCCAATGGAACACATCTGCTGATTTCTTGGCTGCTGGTGCCATGGGACTGTGCAAAAAAGATGAAGTAATTGACAATTTCTGCCTCTTCATCTGTCATGTTTCCTGTTTGCCCAGTGGTAAGGATTTTTGCTTTCTTGAAGACTAGTCTTTGAACCTCTGCTACAAGTGTTTCAAGTCTTCTTCACATTCACCAAGCAACTTTGTGTTATCTGCATAATGAAGGTTATTGATGAGTCTTCCTCCAATCCTGATGCCGTATTTTTCTTCATATAATCCAGCTTCTTGAATTATTTGTTTTGCATGCAGATTGAATAGACATGGAGAAAGGATACAACCCTGACACATATCATTGCTGATTTTAAACCATACGGTTTTCCCTTGCTCTGTCCATACAATAGATCGTGGTCTGGGTATAGGTTTTGCATGAGCATAATTGTCTGGGATTCCCATTCTTCTCAATGTAAGTCATAATTTGTTATGATATACACAGTCAGATGCCTTTGTATAGTCAATAGAACATAAACAGATATTTTTCTGGTATTCTCTGCTTTCAGCCAAGATCCATCTGACATCAGCAGCTTAGGGGGTCCAACCTTTGGGGCTCATATTCCAGCACTATATTGGACAATATTCTGTTGTGAGGCACAGGGGCTCGATTGGCTAATTTTTGGAAGTGGCTCACCGGATTTTTATTCCGAGCCTGTCTTAGTCTGGAAGCTCCACTGCAACCTATCCACCCACAGGTGACCCTGCTTGAATTTTAAATACTGGTGGCATAGCTTCCAGGATCCATGGCAACATGAAACCACATAGCAAATTGACAGATGGGCATTGGTTCGAATTATTACATGTCTAAAGCAATTGGTTTCCAAAGCACCAGTTGAACATGACAAACTGGAAGCGGGGGTGGGGCTGGGGGAGGAGGAATCCCTAAGAATGGAAGCATTTTTGAAAAGTCATGCTTAGAAGTGGGATTGGACCAAGTTCCGGGCGCAGGGCGGCCGCTTGAAAAGAGCAGAGGAGCCCACCTGGTCGCAGGGAGACAGGACTACGATGTTCCGGATCAAGGGCCTCACTCCAAAGCTAGGCCCGGAGGAAATGAAACGGAAGATGTGCGAAGATGTGATCTCTTCCATATGCAATTTTCTCATCTATGGAGTTCTGCTGCGAGGCACTCCTTTTATCTTAAAGAAATTGGATAGCATATAAAGATTTGGCATCACATGAAAAGACATAATATGAAGACCCTGGTTCAAGTTTCCACTCCTATTTGCAAATTAATAGACTCAAAGACCTAAGAAACTCTCGGATTGAATGGACCTTAAAATTCTACTTGTTAAGAACAATTTGCTGTGGACATCATAGCTAAAATATAAAACTGTGAATAATGAAAGGCTTTCTTGTAATCATGTGGCACACCTTTATGCCTGTGATATTCAATCTCCAAGAATGGTGGTATAACTTTAAATAATGTCAAACTTCATTTTCTAGCAAGTATTAATTATAGCAAAGTGTGTCTGAAACAAAAAAAATAAAAGTCGTGTTTAAAGACCCAATTTACTCTATAAACATTCACCGAAATCACAATAAAAAGTTGAACAAACACCAAAGAAAGCAAATCACCTATGACTGCATCAGTGGCTTTAAACACAACTACCGTTATGAGGATGGCACCAGATCCTGCAGGATTTCATTCTGTTGGACCCTGGGTTGCTAAGAGTTGGTACCAACTTGACACCCCTAAGAACAACGTGGAACTTAGTTCTCTCTGACATGGATGAGGCCACGATGAGTAGGAATCTTGTGGTCCAGTGAGCAAGAAGATGTGCTGCAATTTCCAAGGCACGCTGTTCTAACCCATCAGATGCTCCACTGGAAAAAGAGGACCACTCTCCTCCTGTGCCAGTCGGATCCGATGGTACACAACAAGAAAATGAAGAGGGGAAAAAAGAAAATTCACAGTGACTTTACTTAATACCAATGAAAATGGCATTCATTGTCTGTATCCTGGAAGAAGAGACCCTGCTAGAATTTATCTAAATGAACAGTGCTTGGTAATGTAATTTGCCTAATGACACAGGCAGGGGGTGAATGTTTCTATTGTTGAAAGAATTCTAGGCTGTTCTTCCTTCTTTGTATTTGAAGAAGACCAAAAATATTATAAGCTCACTGGACTTATAAAAGAAACCCGTCCTTTTTCCTGACCCCCCCCCCAGGAAATCTCACAATCAAGACATATTCCATTTATCTCTTGAGCTTTAACATTCTTTTTTCTGTGCTACAGATGAATAGCTTATCCTCTACATCTCAGGTCTCTTTTCTTCTGAGGCCTCACAGGGGCATCACTGCTTCTCACAGCCTTGGAATTTAGCAAGATAAACACTGGAGGAAGCCTTCTACTTGTTTCATAGATTGAGAGATTGAAACCTGAGGAAGGACTAATGTGCTCAAGGTCACATTCTGAATCATCAGCAGTTCTGCTTTGTAAATGCAGAGCTTCTGATTAAATCTTTGGTTCCCACTAAACAACTCATGATCTGTGGTTTTAACATTTCCGTTGAAGCATTTAAAGGTGGCCTAAAAAGTATAGCTACAGTGCTCCTTGGAGGCAAAGATGATGAAGCTTTTTCTCTCATACTTTCAACATGTTGCTAGGAGTTCCTTGGAAAAAGACAACATGCTTGTAAAGATGGAGGGCCAGCGAAAGACAGGAAGAACCCTAATGAGACGGACTGGCACAATGACTGCAGCAGTGGGGGTGGCACAGGATAGGACAAGGTTTAGGTCATTTGGTCAGAGAGTTCCTATAAGTCTAGACAATAGCTCACAGCAACAACATTTTTGTGGCAGGATAATATTTGAAGTAATGACCCTTATTTTATCCTGAAAGATGCTTTCCCCTCCTTCACCACACCCCTCCCACCAGGCTATCTGTTGTCCAGAGGGGAGGTTCCTCAGAGGGGAACTATTTTGTTTGTTGTCTCCCAAATAAAAACTCTCCCTGGTCTTTCCTCCTAACTCTGGTAACCATTAAGAACATTTGGTATCTGTAGATATGAAATCATGCAGTTTTTGCCTTTTTCCAACTGGCTTATTTCACTCAGCATGAGTTTTCAAGGTTCATCCATATTTTGGCATGCAATTGGTACTCCATTTCTCTTTACAGCTGCTTAATATTCCACTGTGTGGACAATATCACATTTTTATTTGTCATTAATCTATTCGTGGACTTTTCAATTATTTTCCCCTACTGGCTATTGTGAAAAATGCTGTAATGAACATTGGAGTATCCATAGATTTTCTAGATCATAATCTCATAGTCTTGAGGAAACAGATTGCCAGGCCTTCCTTCCAAGGTGCTGGGTCATTTCAAATCACTAACCTTTCAGTTTTTAGTCAAGCACAAACTGTGCTACCCAGAGATGTATCTCTAGCAGTCTGGTGTAGTCCAGAGTATATTACTCTGCTAACCAAAATGCTGTTTTCTCCAGTGGTGAGAATCCATCAGGTGCTCTGCAAGAAAAAGCTGAACAGTCTTCTCCTGCTAAGATTTATATCCTGATGGAAGGTTGCTCTGAGTTGGAATCGGCTTGATGGCAGTAATTCAGTATAACTATGTGATCTTCACGTCAAGCTGGGGAGTGTGTGTGTGTGCTGTTGAGTCAACTATGACTCATAGCAACCCTATCCTATAAACAACAGATTTGATCCTTGCCCTATCCTGCACCATTCTTACCATCTCTGATATACATTGTTTTTTTAAAAAATATTTTTTATTTTTATTTTTGTGTGAGTGTACCGTCAAATCGGATCTGGCTGGTACAGGAGGAGATTGTCCCTCCTTCCCCGGCAGAGCATCTGGTGGATTTATAGTTGCAGCTCCTTGCCACTAGGCCACCAGAGCTCCCCTGATACACATTGTTAACAGTATCTATGTCAATCCATCTCCTGTGGTTGACCCTTTACCATTTCCCAGCATGATGTTTCTCTCTAAGGACTAGTTCCTCCTGAAAATATGCCCAAAGCTAAGTTAGGTGAAAGAATCTTTGTTACCTCAGATTGGCTTGGTGAAGTGTGCATTCAGAGCAAATATTTACTGTACTAGGTTCTGTTGTGCCCATCTCAATAGCTGGCTTGTTCCTGTAATTTTTTTTTTAATTTTAATAAAAGTTTACAGAGACTTTGAATGTCCATTCACTCATTGTTGCACACATTCCTCCCTGCCCACCCTCCCCCCAGTTTACTTTTCTTTTTGAAAAGTAAAAATAAGTAAATAA
>NW_006399960.1:5219016-5223017 GCF_000299155.1 Elephantulus edwardii | reverse complement strand
TTTGTCCTTTTATGACTGAGATATTTCACTCAGCATAATGTCCTCCAGGGTCACTCATTTTATATAATCAAGGAACTCATGAAATGTTATAAAAAATTAGTTCCTTGATTTTTAACACAGCATAGTGTTCCATTGTGTGAATATACCACAGCTTCTCTATCCATTCGTTTGTTGATGGGCACTCGGGTTGTTTCCAGCTCTTTGCTATTGTGAACAAAGCTGCAATCCTACATATATCTGCTTGGGTGGCGGTTATGGTTTCTTTAGGATATATTCCCAGTAGTGGAATTGCTGGGTTAAATGGTGTCTTCTATTTCTAACTTTTTGAGAAAGTGCCATACAGCCTTCCATAGTGGTTACACCATTTTACACTCCCACCAAGAGTGAATAAGGGTCCCAGTTTCTCCACAACCTTGCCAGCATTTGTTGTTTACTGTTCTGTTAAATTTTGCTATTCTTACTGGCGTGAGATGATATCTCATAGTTGTTTTGATGTACGTCATTCTTAGAGCTAGGGATTTTGAACATTTCTTCATGTGTTTGTTTGCCATCTGAATGTCTTTTTTGGTGAAGTGTCTGTTCATATCCTGTGCCCATTTTTCAATTGGGTTGTTTTCATTTATCTTGTTGTGATGCTCCAGTATTTTATAAATTCTGGAGTTTCCTTTTTACCCTGTTGGAGAAGTTTTTGGATGTGCATAGGGATTTGATTCTTAGAAGGTCCCATTCATCTATTTTATCCTCTCCTGGTTGTAGATTTTCCGGGATGTTTGGAGGACTATTTATGTTATGGATTAGGGCTTCTAGGGTTTTAGTCCTAGGTCCTTGATCCACATTGAGTTGGTTTTTGTGTATGGAGTGAGGTGTGCATCTTGCTTGAGTTTTCTACAGGTAGTTTTCCAATTTTGCCAGCACCATTTGTTAAAAAGGCTGTCATTTCCCCGCTTAACTGATTTCATCTTCTTGTCAAAAATCAGTTGACCATAGGTAGATGGGATGATTTCTGGATTCTCAGTTCTATTCCTTTGATCTATGTGTCTGTCATTGTACTAGTACTACACTGTCTTGACCAACATGGCAGTGTAGTAGGATTTGAAATCAGGGAGTGAGATGCCTCCTACCTTGTTTCTCTTTTTAAGGAGTGCTTTACTTATTTGGGGCCTCTTTCCATTCCAAATGAAATTGGAGCTTGCCTTTTCCATCTCATTGAAGAATGGAATTGGTATTTGTATTGGGATTGCATTGAACATGTAAATTGCCATTTTCACAATATTGAGTCTTCCTATCCATGAGGAAGGGATAGTCTTCTATTTCTCCAGGTCTCTTTTTGTTCTTGTAGTAATGCTTTGTAATTTTCTTTGAATAAATCCTTTGTGCTTCTTATTAGATTTACTCCCAAGTATCTTGTGATTAGCTATTGTGAAGGGTATTGTTTTTCTTAGCTCCAGCTCTGTATTTTCTTTGTCATTGCAGAGAAATCCAATAGATTTTTGTATGTTGATCTTGTATCCTGCCACTTTGCTGAATTGGTCAGCTATGTCTACTAGTTTTCTTGCTGAGTCTTTCTTTAGGGTTTTCTACATATACTATCATATCATCTACACATAGAGATAATTTTACCTCCTCTTTGCCAATTTGGATACCTCTTATTTCCTTCTCTTGTCTCATTGCTATTGCTAAGACTTCCAATACAATATTAAATGGGAGAGGTGATCCTTGCCTAGTTCCTGTTCTCTAAGGGAATGCCTTTAATCTCTCTCCATTGAGAACAATGTTGGTTCTTGGGTTTGCATATATGTTTTTTACTATGTTGAAAATATTCCTCTCTAATCCTATTCTGTTGAATGTTTTAATCAGGAAAGGATGTTGCATTTTGTCACATGCCTTTTCTGCATCAATTCATAGGATCATGTGGTTCTTGTCTTTGCCTTTGTTAATGTGATGAATTACTTAATTGTTTTTCTTATGTTGAACCGTCCTTGCATACCTGTTATGAATCTCACTTGGTCATGGTGAATTATTATTTTTTTTAATTTATCATTGGCTTCTATTGGCCAGTATTTTATTCAAGATTTCTGCATCTATGTTCATGAAAGATATTTGCCTATAGTTTTTTATTTTGGTGGTATTTTTACCTGGCTTTGGTATCAAGGATATGTTTGCATCATAGAATGAGTCTGGGAGAATTCCATCTTTTTCTATTTTCTGAAATAGTTAATGTAGAATTGGTGACAGTTCTCTAAATGTTTGATAAGATTAACTTGTAAAACCATCTGGCCCAGGGTTTTGGCTTTTGTTTTGTTTTGGGGTGTTTTTGTTTGTTTGTTTTTTTCTGGAAGTTGTTTTATTACCTTTTCAATGTCTTTTTTTGTAAAGGAGTTCAATTTCGGTTTATGTCAATATGGGTAGGGTGTGTATTTCTAAGTATTTGTCCATTTCCTCCAGGTTTTCACATTTATTTGAGTATATTTGTTCGTAATAGTCCAATGTTAGCCTTTTTATTTTGATTTGTTCTGTTGTGATGTTGCCCATTTCATCTCTTATGTGGATTATTTGTATCTTTTCCTTTGTTAGTTTTGCTGGTGGTTTGTTGATTTTTCCTTTTCAAAGGACCAACTCCTAGTTTTGTTGATGGTTTCAAATTTTTTTTCTGTTTTCTATTTCTTTCTACTCTGATTTTTATAATTTCAGGGTTTTTTAAGAGGGTGTCGTGTTTTCTTGCTGTTCTTTTTCATTTTGTTGGAGATATTGGATTAGAGAGCCAATGGTCATTTTTTCCTGCCTTTTGATGTGTTGGCTTATTGCTATAAATTGACCTCTGACTACTGCTTTGGCTGTTTTCCAGAAGTATTTTTAAATGGTGTTTTCATTGTCATTTGTTTCAAGAAACTTTTTTTAAATTTTTTTTAATTTTTTATTGTGTGTACCGTCAAATTCGATCTGACTGGTACAGGAGGCGATTGTTCCTCCTTCTTCAGCAGAGCATCTGGTGGATTTGAACCGTGCACCTCTGGGATTACAGTGCTCAAGAAACTATTTAATTTCATTTTTTATTTCTTCTAGTCATGTTCAAGCAAGCTGTTCTTCAGCTTTCAAATGTATGGGTTTTTCTCCTTTATCCTCTTGTTGTTAATTTCTAATTTTGTAGCACTGTGTTCTGAGAAGATGCTTTGTATTATTTCTATGTTTTTGGGTTTATTGAGGCTTGCCTTAAAATGTGATCTATTCTGGAGAATGTTCTACACACTTTGGAGAAAAAGGTGTACTGTGCTTTTGGGGGGTACCTTAGCCTGTAAATATCTATAAGATCGAGTTGTTTTGTTGTGTAGTTTAATTTTTGAACATCTTTGTTAAGTTTCTTTCTGGTAGTTCTGTCCTTTCTTGGGAGTGGTGTAGTGAAGTCTAACTACTATAGTAGTGCTGTCTATTTCATTTTTCAGTTTTGTTAATGTTTGTTTTATATATTTTGCAGGTCTTTCATTTGGTACATAGATATTTATTATTATTATTATGTCCTCTTTTTCCCTTTTAGCATTATGTAGTGACCTTCCTTGTCTGTTGTGATTGTTTTTGCATTGAAATTTATTTTATCAGATGTTAATATTGCCACTCCTGCTTTTTTTCTGGTTGCCTTTTCCTTGGTATATTTTCCCCCCACCCTTTTCTTTTTAGTCCTTTTTTTTTCTTAACTTTTCAGGTGTGCCTTTTGTAGATAGTATATTGATGGATTTTGGGTTTTTATCCACTCTCCTACTCTTTTTTCTCTTCAGTGATGCATTTAAACCATTCACATTCAATGTGATTATTGAGAGGCAATGTTTTATTGTTATCATTTTGTTGAGTTCTTTTTAGGTGTTGTTGCTAGTTATTTTGGTCCATCCTGCCTTCTGTGGCACCTCTGTAAAAAGGACATTTCTCAGTATTTCCTGCATCATTGGTCTTGTTTTTACAAACTCCTTTAGGTTCTGTTTTTCTGGGAATATCTTTTTTTTTTCTCTATA
>NW_006399960.1:5210473-5217420 GCF_000299155.1 Elephantulus edwardii | reverse complement strand
GTATGGAGTGAGGTGTGGGTCTTGCTTGAGTCTTTTGCAGATATTTTTCCAATTTTGCCAACACCATTTGTTAAAAAGGCTGTCATGGGAATATCTTGATCTCTCCTTCATATTTGATAGACAGTTTTTCTGGGTACAGTATTCTTGTTTGACAGTTGTGTTCTTTAGTGTTCAATCTATGTCATTCCACTCCCGTCTTGCTTGCATGGTTTCTGCTGAGAAATTGGTACTTAATCTTATCTGCTCTCCCTTATATGTTACTCTTTGTTTCTCCCTTGCTGCTTTCAGAAGTCTCTCCTTATCTTTGGTTCTGGCAAATTTGACTATGATATATCTTGGTGTTTTTCTTTTGGGGTCTATTCTATATGGTGTTCACTCAGTTTCTTGAATATATATTCTCTTTCTTCATTAGGCCTGGAAAGTTTTCTTCTAGTAATTCTTCCTCAACTTTTTCAGTACCTTTACTTGCTTCTTCCTGTTCTGGGATTCCATTGATGCGTATGTTATTTCTCTTGATGGTGTACTGCATTTTTTCTTAGGTTTTCTTCTTTTTACTTCCTTTTTGATTCTGCTTTTTGCTCTAGCAGATCCATGGTGACAATTCTATCTTCTAATTCACTGGTTCTGTGTTCCATCTCTTCAGCTGTGTTCATGTGTCTGTCCATCATGTTGACAACATCAGAAACATTGGAGTTCATATTTTGGATTGTGGTTTCTTGTTTTTTTTTCCAGTGCCTCTAATGCTCATTTGTTTTCTCTGCATTATTTTGGATTTTTTTTTCAAGCTCCTACTGGTTTTTGCTTTTAACTTTGTCTTTCAACCATTGAAAATATTCAACCATTGTTCTTTTAAATTCTTTGTCAGAAAGTTCCATCAGACTCTCTGGTTTCAGGAAATCCATTGATACTGTGTCATTTTTTAGGAGTGATATCTTGCTTTGGGCTTGTGTAGGAAGTGAGGTAGTCTGCTTCTGTTGTGACATTACTGTGGTAGAGTTCTTCATGCCTGAGATGATAGCTGGTTCTTGATCTGATTTCACTGATCCAGAAGAAGATTGAGTAGGTATGCACAGATGCCTGTATTGTGGTACACACATGGATGCAGGCTGGTGCTGGAGAGGAGACACTCATGCAGACACACACAGGGTGAGGTGTATGTAGGAGGGGACTTGAATGGAAAACTAGAAAGCCTTAGTTTTCCCTTTGAGAACTGGGTCTGCTACCCCAGTTGAGCTTCGCTGTCTCACTCCCTCCTGCTTAAACTGAAGGGTGTCCCACAATCGGTCCAGCAATCGGCAGTGATTCCCCCACCACCACCAAAAACAACTACCTACTCAAATTTCTGCTCTCCTACTTGCTTCTGGTGAGTGGGTCCCACCACAACTCACTGCTCCAGGTCGAGGCATGCTGCCCCCCCACACGCTCCCAAACTAATTATTTTAATAATATTTCTCCCTCAAAATCCATCTGTCTGGCTGCACTCAGCGTGCTTGGTTCTCTCCTGTAATTTTATAACACTGCATGTGATAGGGACAGGATAGCTGCCCTCAGATAACAGTGCCTACAGACCTTTGTAAAAACCTATACACTCACTAGGAACTTTGCCCCAGCCCCTCCCAATATCTTGTAATTGTCTTAAATTCTGCTATCCATTAACACAGATGGTTGCTATCCAACCCTTGTGATAAAACCCTGTTCTTCTTAGATCAGCTTTCTGAAAACCTAGTCTGAAGTGAAATCAGTTTGAATTTGTTCTTGGAGCACAGGAATAGACACCACTCATGACCGAGAACTGACTGTCCAGACGCAGGAAGTAAATCTATCCCCTGGACCAATGAATCAAAACAGAGAACCTTGTTACACAGCACACCATTCCATAATAAGTGGTGCCATGCGTCCCAGAATCCTTCACACCAACTCCATCTTGAGAAGTCTGAGTGCTTATATATTCTTTCAATTCTAAATAAGGGAGAAAGCTGAGTCCTGCTACCTGAATGACCACCTTGCCTCTTCCACATTTTATTTTGTACAAAACCACAAACCACTGTGTCTTCATGACCTTTTTGTCGCATAAAGTACCAGCATCTCTCTCTATAAAAGTGACTTTGCCTTTCCTCTTTAGTTTGACTCTAGCCTCTTGGTTTAATTCTTTCCCTAGTGAAGGTAAGAACCTAAACTGAGATATCCAGTAACACATGCACAACCATTTCAATTTATAAGACCTTCCTACTGCCTCCCATGTCCCCTGTGGTTTTTGTACTATAGAAACCCACTTCCCTGGCTGACTAAACAAGGAATGATCATATGATCCTGGCTGGGACAACCAGCTTTTCTATCATAGAACTGTGGGATTGGGGCCAAGGAATAGCAATTAAAAAAATTTTTTTAGTTAATATTTTTCTCACTCATATACATTTTATTTCATGCATGTACATTGTAATAGTGAGTCTTTTGTGGTGCTTGAGCAGGGACACCTCAGAGAATGACCATGTCTTACCATGTACTCAGAGCTAGGCTTCAGAAAGAGTAGAGTAAAGATGACTAGAGAAGAGAGATCAGGATCTTGTGTCTTCATTTCCTACCAGCTTTATAATTCTGGAGAGGCATAGCTTTATAATTCTGGAGAGGCATAGCTACACTATCTTAGAAGCATGTGAGATGCCCCAGAATCCTCATAAGTCAGCCTCTTCTTTTATATCAGCTGACTTGAATGGGAAATTAGGGCTTGTGATCAAAAGACCCGTCACAAAAATCAATATGCTGTCCTCTGGGGACCCCTGTGTTTCTTCTCTTGGTCTCCTTGTTCTATATTTGCACTGTACATTTCTTTCTCTTGCTTTCATCTCTTGCTTTCTAACTAACACATCTATTTCTTGAGATCTGCCAATACTTTTGATCTAACCACAGTAAAGTCATGATAGCTTATGATTCATTCAGTGCTTGGAGGTGTCTGTGTGGCTTTTCTATCTCAGACATGTTCTGGACATAGATCAAAAGTTAGGAGATGTGCCAGAAACTCTGCATCAATTGAAACACCCTTCTGTTGTTCCTTCCAAATCTTGAGAGTTGGAAAGCTAAAAACTATATTACCCCCTTCTTGTGTCTAAGGTTTTCTGGGTACAATTAAGATACGCTCAGGTGATATTTTGGAAGGTGAAAATGAGACAGGGACTATTTCTCTGCTACCACAGTACCAGGACAAAGGATCAGACCTGAGTATTTCAGGGGGACAGAGTCACATCCCAGTGTCTAGTCACCAGCTTTATGGTGATGGTGAAGCAATTATGGTAGGGTAGCCAAGTGGCAGCCTCCTGATCTTTGTATTATCACTAAAGTGGTGTGGTCTTGGCACCAATAGTACAAGGAGACTTCTCTGACTTCTGCTCCTCCAGCTCTTCTGATGATTTTGGAAGTAACGTAATTCTCACTGTGAACATCTTTTTTGCCTGGAGTATTTAGAGTGATTTTTGTTCTGATTAAACCCTGACTGAGACAGAGAGCCATCTTAGCTCTATGTTTTAGAGGATACTTTATCTCACTGAGTTTTACCTACTGGTAAGGAGCTGAACTGCCTAACCAAAAACAGACAGTGTGAATCCACCAACTGCTCTGTGGGAAAAAGATGGGCAACCTCCTCCCAAGTTATTTACTATCTCTGAAAACTTGGAAAATAAGCCATGAGTCAATTCCCACTTGATGGCACATAACAACAATCATCTCACTGAATCACTAGACATTGACTTCAGAGGATAGTTCTTCCCACAACCCTGCAAGGAAGTCTGACCAAAAGCACTCTGCTGTCTGACTCAGTGATCAAAAGGCACACTAGATTAAAAAAAAAAAAAAGGAAAAAAAAAGGCACACTAGATGTAATCTCTGGGAGTGAGGGTATTATTGGTTGGGAAGGGGCATGCGGGGAACTTTCTGGAATGACTGGCATGCTCTGGCTCTTGATCTGGGTGGCGATACACATAGATGAAACTTTAATGAGCACTTAAGATTTGTGTGGTATACTTACCTCGCAGGGGAGATATCATGATCATGAAGGTGCCTTCTCCAGGGCAAGGCTTATCCATTGCATTCCGGATGTGCTGAACCCTGCAATTTCCCCAAATGTGGAAAAACTTGACTACATAGTGGGGGGACTGTGTTTACACTTTTATGTTTTTTAAAAAAATGCCTTTTATTAGATGGAAATGATATTTTTTTTAAGTTCTGTACTCTTGCACCTAAGTTGATGAGCATATTTAAACTAACATGAGTAGAAATCATTATTTGCCTGTTTGTGCATGTACTTGTTGTTGTTGCATACCTTTCAGTCAGAACCAACCCATGGATGGTCCACTTACTAGTTTATGAAACCATAGAAGCTTACAATGTGCTATGTGAATGTAAAAAAACCAACCAGCAAATAAAAATAATCATTGCTCTTGAATCAGTTCTAACTCAGAGTGACAGAGTAGATCTGAGGACTGTACTTGTTACAGAAACAGATCGCCAGACCTTTTTTCCATGGCTCAGCTGGGTGAGTTCATACTGTCAACTTTTCAGTGAGTTGTTGTTGTTAGGTGCTGTCAAGTATGACCCATAGCAACCCTATGAACAACAGATGTGAACCTTTTCCTATCCCATGCTGTCCTCACACTTCCTGACACACATTGTGTTAGTCAAGCCGCCTGTTTGAGGGTCCTCCTCTCTTTCACTGATCCTCCTCCAGGCATTATATCCAAGAAATCGCCCCTCCTAGCAACATGCTCAAAATATGTGAGATGAAGCTTTATCATCTTTACCCCCAGGAAGCACTCTGGATGCACTCTTTCCAAGATATATTTGTTCTCGTGGCAGTCCTTGGGATATTCAGTACTTCTCTCCAACACCATGTCTCAAAGGCATCAATTCTTCTGCCATCCTTATTGATTGTCCAACTCTCAGATGCATAGCAAGTGATCAGAAAGACTATGGCCTGAATCAGATGCACCTTAGTCCTCAAATGGGCATCATTGCTCCTCAATAATTTGGAGAGGTCCCTGAATGTGGACTTTCCCAGTACAATGGATCTCTTTATTTCCTGACTGCTGGTACTAAGGATTGTGCATCCAAATAAAATGAAATTGTTGACAGTTTCAGTCTTTTCTCCATATATAATGCTGTTGCCTATTGGTTCTGTGGTGAAGATTTTTGTTTTCTTGACTCTGAGAAGCAATCATTGAAGACGGCATTCTTTGATCTTCTGCAACAAGTGCTTCAAGTCCTCCTCACTTTCAGCAAGCAAGGTTGTGTCAGTGGTGTAATGAAGGTTATTGATGAGTCTTCCTCTAATCCCGATGCCACATTCTTCTTAGAGTCCATCTTCTTGAATAATTTGTTCATCATACAGACTGAACAGGTGTGCATTATGGGTTGTTGTTTTTTGTTTTTTACATTTCCCCCCTCATCCATTATGTTTTATAAAATCAATCACCATTGGACCTTGCCCATCATTACTCTGTCTTTTCTCATGGATCCTTCCCATTTCATTTGCCCTCTCCCTCCACCCACCAAACTCTGCAGCCTTGTGATTTCACCCCTACCTATTCTCACTCCTCCACTCCCCATCCCCACCTTGAGTTCTTGTACATGTATGAATGTGATGGTTTCTTAATGGAAAACTTTCAGTCTCCAAATAGTCTCTCTCCCCCTTGGGAGGGCCACACAGAAACCTTAACCCTCGCACTCCCCACTCCTTGGCATGAGTGAGAGCTGAGAGGGGAAACATGCAGGTCTGACTCCACCTTGCAATTGCCTTCTTGGGCCTCTGTGCAGGTCTAGAGTGCTGGTGCGTACTCAGAGCTTGAACACATTCAGGCCTGGCCCTCAGGGAGCTCTCAGCCTCCTGTTTTTCATTCTTTCTCAAGTCTTTGGGTTTCTGGTCTGGGATGTGCCTACTCCTTTGTCCAGTTGGGGTTTGTTTGAAGGAAATTTCATTTTAGGAGGTGTCCCAAGGTGACTTGAACAATTAATTAAGCTTGAGGCCAATCACCAAAAGGTTCAAATCCACCCGGGATGCTTCAAGAGAAAAAGGCCCCAGTCTATTTTAAAAAAATCTGTCACTGAAAATCTTAAGGAATGCAGTTCTAGCCTGATACACATGGGGCCTCCAGGAGTCAAAATCAACTTGACTTTGTAGAAAAATTGCCAAGATAGTACAGAGATTGTTCATTTACCCCAGACTCAGTTTCTCTTATTGTTACCATCTTCTAGTTGTTCTTGTTATGTGCTATCGAGTAGACAGTGACTCATAGTGACCCTATGTACAACAGCTCTGAAGCCTGCCCTGTCCTGAGCCAGTCTCATTGACTTTGACACACCTGCCCCCATTGTCCCAGTTACTGTATCAATCCATCTCATCTGGAGTCTTCCTCTCCTGTGCTGTCTCTCCACCCTCCCAAGCGTGATTTCCCTCCCCAAGGACTAGTCCAACTTGACACATGCCCAAATTATGTGAGACAGAGCTTCAAAATCCTTGCCTCCAAAGATCAACCAAGATGGTACATTTGCCACAATTAATAAGTCATTATTGTTGTTGTTGTTGTTGTTATGTGTGGTCAAGTTGCCTGTGATTCATGGTGACCCTATGTACAACAGTTCTGAAGCCTGGCCTATCCTGAGCCAGTCTCACTGACTCCAACAGACTTACCACCATTACCTCAGTTACTGTGTCAATCTATCCAGGGTTTTCCTGGAGAGGAAGCCAAGAATGTAATACATTCTTATTAAAACGCTAACATTAAGGGGAGCTCTGGTGGCCTAGTGGCAAGGAGCTGTACTATAATCCCAGAGGCGCACGGTTCGAATCCACCAGATGCTCTGCGGGGAAGGAGGGACAATCTCCTCCTGTACCAGTCAGATCTGATTTGACGGTACACACAAATAATAAAAAATAAAAATTAAAAAATTTAAAAAAACAC
>NW_006399960.1:5196036-5209228 GCF_000299155.1 Elephantulus edwardii | reverse complement strand
GTGATTGGCACAGGACAGAGCGGAGTTTAGGGCTGTTGTACATAGGGTCGCTATGAGTCGCAGGCGACTCGATGGCACATAACAACAACAACAATACATAGCTGTCTAAAGTAAGGAACCCTGGTGACACAGTGGTTAAGTGCTTAGCTGCTAACTGAAAGACAATTGGTTTCCCCACCCTCCAGCTATTCTGAGGGAAAAAGATGTGACAGTCTGTTTCTGAAAATATTTAAAGCCTCAAACTGTAGGAGTCATTCTACCATGTCTGATAGGGTTACTGTGAGTCAGAATCAACTCAATGGCAATGGGTTTGAGGTAAAGTCTTGGGGCTTAGACTCATTTCCTTCCATCCTCTTCTGAGCTTCCTTGGGGTTCAGTATGGGTGTTCTCCTGACAATCTCCTTCCTTCCTCCACTCCTTCCTGCTCACAGTTCTTTCCAGCTAACCTACGCCTCAACAATGATTAGACCAGCAGACTGTAAGTGCCAGTGATCTGCAGGTCGAACCTGTGTGCCTGGAGCCACCGTGGAATTTACAGCAAGCATAAACATTTCTTCCTACTCATACTCATGTTGAATCTCATTGTACCAAATTTTATCAAACAGCAGTTTACTTGAAAATGATTTAATTGTAAGTAGCTCATTTGCTTACATTCAGACCTCAACATCCTTTACTGAGGGGGACTTTATTGGCAGGATATAAAGGCATGTAGCAGCAGTGTTGAGTAAACAATTTGTAAAGGTTTGGATTCTGTTATCTAACAGTCTGAATAACCTTGAGTAAATTGTTTTACTTCTCTGTTCAGTTTATTCATGTGTAAGATGGGGCTAATAGTAGTGTTTATTTACCCCATAGATCATGTGAAGATTAAGTGGATTAGAACAGTCAGTGCTTGGCACAGTGAGGGCTCAGTTACCTTTAACTATAATCATGATGATGACTACAACAAACATATGCCAGAGATGACAAATTGTAAAGGACTGGCACAGAGTTTCTTGTAAAGAAAGAACATTTCAAGATTTGCTTTGATTTTAATCACAAATGGAACCCATTAAGGGAATTAGACACTGGGTATAGGAGTTCAAGATCATTATCTCAGGGAATATCAAGGTCAACCCAGCCGGTGTAACATAGACCACAAAGACGTACCCAACATCCTACTTTGATGAGTAATGACTGGGGCCTTAAAAACTTGTAAGCAGCTGTCTAAGGTGCAACAACTAAGGGAGCTCTGGTGGCCTAGTGGCAAGATGCTGCACTGCAATCCCAGAGGTATGTGGTTTGAATCTGCCAGATGCTCTGCTGGAGAAGGAGGGGCAATCTCCTCCTGTACCATTCAGATCCGATTTGACGGTACACACAAAAATAATAAAATTAAAAAAATTTTTTTAAAAAGTAGGGGGAGCTCTGGTGGCCTAGTGGCAAGGAGCTGCAACTACAATCCCAGAGGCACATGGTTCGAATCCACCAGATGCTCTGCCGGGGAAGGAGGGACAATCTCCTCCTGTACCAGTCAGATCTGATTTGATGGTACACTCACACAAAAATAATAAAAAAATTTAATAAAAAAGATGCAACAACTGGCCTCTTCCTATGTGGAACAGAGAAGAGTGAAGAAAACCAAAGATGCAAAAAACAGTCTAAAGGACTTAAACCCCAACCTCCACGACTCTGAGACCAGAATTATATGGTGCCCGGCCACCACTGCCTACTACTCTGAAAGAGGGGTTCTAGATTGAGTGGGAGAAAACTGTAGAACAAAATTAAAAATAATAATATTGAAGACCAGACTTACTGGTCTGATAGAGACTAACGGATCCCCAGAGACTATGTACAGCCCTTAGTCACTCTATAAACCTTTAAACCTCTTCACTCAGGTTTCAGCCAAACTATGTTGCTATTATGTATCATCGAGTCAGAATCGACTCATAACTGACTCCCCAGTGGGTTTTCAGAGGCAGCAAATATCAGAGGAGATTTCCCATCTTTTCCATTTTTTCTTCTCCAAAGAAATCAAACCCTGTAGAGTCAAACCCTATGCCTTTGGGTTGGCAGCATGGCTCCATGCCACTAAGCCACCAGAGCTCCCTAGCCAAACAATTGCTGTTAACTATGGCCGAGTTGGAACTGACTCATAGTTGACTCTCCAGAGGGTTTTCAGAAATAATAAATCTTACAGGAGGAGATTGCCCATCTTCCCCCCCCCCCACACACCGCACAGCATCTGGTGGATTTGGAGCACAACTGCTTATCACTAAGCCACTAGAATCAAACAATAGACAGGGTTATCAAGTGAATAGTAGCATCAAGGAGGTACACCCTCACTAGAATAACCACCTATATGAGATAGAAGAGCAGCATTTAACCAGTTTAACCAAGGATAAAGCTCAGGAGGCAGGAAGGAGAGGAAAGGACAAATGAAAAATGAAACACAGGGAGGAATTGGGAAGAGTGCTGTGACATTGTAGGGATGACCATCAGTGACAGGAGTGAAAATATGTATGGATTATTGACAAGTTTCTTTAGCTTCAGCTTGAATTTCCATATAAATAGTTGATGGTCTGTTCCACAATGTCCAGCCTAATTTTCACATTGTTGTTGCTTTTATGTACCATCAAGTCACCTGTGATTCATAGCAACCCTGTGTACAATAGCTCTGAAGCCTGCGATGTCCTGAGCCAGTCTCACTGACTGTGACACACCTACCTCCTATTACCCCAGTTACTGCATCAATCCATCTCATCCAGAGTTTTCCTCTCCTACACTGTTCCTTCACCCTTCTGAGCATGATATCCTTCTTTCTGTGTACTCTTTCACTCAAATCAATAAAAATTTTAAAAAAAGAAGAGCTAAAAAAATTAAAAGAAAGAAAATTTCTCTCCTCACCTACAAGGAAGGCCAGTTACTACTGTTGTTGTTATGTGCCATTGAGTCACTTGTGACTGATTCATAGCAACCTATGTACAATAGCTCGGAACCCTGCTTTATCCTGAGCCAACTTCATCATCTCTGACACACCTACGCCCATGACACCAGTCACTGAGTCAGTCCATCCCTTCCTCTCTTGCTCTGTCCTTCCACCCTTCCAAGCACAATGGAAGGACTGGTCCCTTCTTGCAGCATGCCTAAAATATGTCAGACAGAGCTTCAGAATCCTTGCCTCCAAGAAGCAGCCTGGTTTCACCCTCTCCAGGACAATCATGTATGTTCTCCTAGTAGTCCATGGTATATTCAATACTCTTCTCCATCACCACAACTCAAAGTCATCAGTTCTCCTTCTCTAGTTCTCTAGTCATTGTCCATCTTTCTAATGCATAGCAAGTAATTGAGAAGAACACTATGGCCTGGATCAGGTGTATCTTAGTCTCCAGACTGGCATCCTTGTTCTTTAGTACTCTGGAGGGGTACCTGACAGCAGACTTTCCCAGTGCAATTCGTTTTTTTATTTCCTGGATACTGGCACCAGGAGTGTTGTGTGGAGCCAAGTAAACTAAAGTTGTGAATAATCTCAATCTCTTCACTATCTATCATGATGCTGCCGATTGGCTCAGTGGTGAGAAATCTTTGTTTTCTTAATGTTGAGCCTGCATCCACATTGAAGACTACAGTCCTTGACCTTCTACAGCAAGCGCTTAAGGTCCTTCTCAGTTTCAGCAAGTAAGGTTGTGTCATCTACATAATGTAGATTGTTGATGACTCTTCCTCCAATCCTGATGCCACATTCTTCCTCATAGAGCCCAGTCTCCAGGATGGTCCGTTGTTCCACATATAGATTGAAAAAGCATGGAGAAAGGACACATCCCTGGTGTACACCATTCCCATTTTTTTTTCTTTTATTGGGAAAAACATATTGGGGGTACAAGGAGGTGAGGGTTGGGAGCAGAAGGGTGAGGATGGGCCAGGATGCAGTTGCAGAGGTGCACACACAGTTTGGTCGGTGGGGGGAGCAGGTGAAGGAAATGATGAGGGTCCAGTGGGGACCAGATGCTACAGAGGAATAACAAGCATTTTCCAATGGTAATTAAACCAACTGTCTTATTGATTTGGGAATTGGATGTCGACTCTCTTCTTCATGCTGAACAGGGGCATAGATGTAAAGGGGGCAAGGTAGGTTGCTTTATCACCTTACTGGTGGTCTTGGGTTAAAGCTGCTTGCCTTCTTGCTCTGTTAGAAGATATTTTCCTGTCATTTGCTCCCCTCAGGACTGCAAAGTGTTTTCCCAGGTGGGTCCAGTGGGGATGGCTGGTTGAACCCAGAGGCTCCATTCTCCTTTGCTTCCTTCGCTGTCAGTTGTATTTCCTTTTTGTCACTGGCACTGGGTTCAGGGTCAATTCTGGAGTAAAACTCAGTGTTAAGGTTACCTATAGGAAAGGGAACAAACCTAGAGAGAACAAACTTGTGAGTTACAAATAGAAGGGCTTTGAGGGTGTTGCTTTCAGGTTTACTGGGGGGGAGGGTGGCAGAAGGTGGCCTAGGTAACATTCTCTGGACACCCTAGGCATTCTTTTTTTTTTTTTTCCATTCCCCACCCAGGGGTCAGATGGCACAATCTGGGGACTGAGGAGCTCACCCTGAGGGCCGCGACGGCCATTCCCAATTTTTAACCATGCAGTGTATCCTTGCTCTGTTCTGACAAATGTCTGTTGCTTCAAGTATAGGTTTCACATAAACACAATCAGATGTTCTGGGATTCCCATTTTTCTCAGAGTTAGCCACTGTTTGTTGTGATCCACACAGTCAAATGCCTTTGCATAGTCAATGAGACACAGATATTCCTCTGGTGCTCTCTGCTTTCAGCCAAGATCCATTTAACATTGGCTAGACCCTACTGCCATGGCCTCTTCTAAACCCAACCAGCACATCTGTCATTTCTCTGTTGATGTGCTGTTCCAGTCATATGCATAGGAATCAGATCGATTACATCTGTGGAAAGATTCGCTCGAGAAGCTCAATATCAGCTGTGAAAACTAGGCCAGGTGTTGGTTTTGGAACAGACACCAACTACTTAATTTGCAAGTTCAAGCTGAAGCTAAAGAAGGTTAAATCCACAAGAACTGAAATTTGACGTTGAGTCTATCCTTAAATTTCAAAACCATGTCAGTTACAGAACACTAATGAGTGAAGACCAGATGAGCTGTGGGAGGATATCAAGAATATCATTCATAAAGAATGCAAAAGGTCATTTCAAAGACCGAGGAGGAAGAAAGGACCAAGATGGATGTCAGAAGAGACTCTGAATTTTGCCCTAAAGTGCTGACAAACCAAAGCAAAGGGGAAAAATCAAGCAATTAAAGAGCTGAACAGAAGACTTCAGAGAGCATTGTGGGAAGACAAAGCAAACTATTAAAATGAAATGTGGAAAGAGCTGAAGATAGAAAAATCAAAAGGGCCAAACTGGCTTGACATTTTTTAAGCTAAAGAAGCTGAAGAACAAATTCATGCTTCAAGTTGCAATACTTAAGGATGCTTTGGGCAGAATATGAAATGATCCAGGAAGTGTAATGGAGCGAGTCCCCAAAAAGATCACTGAGCCGATTAGCCGAATTAACAAAGTTTATTTCGAGTTCGAACCTGGGCTCCAGCGTGCTGACACAGCAGCATCCAGCCGAGAGCCCCGAATTGATGTCTGCCCCTCCTTTTATACCTCTGCTACTCCCCTGCCCAACCATACATGCCATAATTGGCCATCCATAGTAGTTTGGGTATTTTTTTCACCTTCAATTGGCTAGCCATAGCTCAGGAAACAGTTTGGAAACCTATTGGAATCTTATTGGTTACTTCAGATACAGGAATGTGGAAAATTCCTTGTGCCCTTAAAAAGAAGAAGAATTCCACTTTATGGCAGTTGATCAATCAGGGTGGGATTTACCACAGGTGGGAGTTGTTTGCTAAAAACCACTGAAGCAGGTGGGGTGGGGTTAACTGTACTTTACCAGATTGAGTTTCTGATAACTGGTCCTTTCAGGAAGCATTACAATATAATGGAAGGAATATACAGAGGCACTGTATCAAAAGGAATTGGCTGACACAGAAGAATTTCATGAAACAATGTGTGAGTAAGAGCCTGTGGTGATGAAGGAAGAAGTTCAAATTGCTCTGAAGGAATTGGTAAAAAACAAGGCCCCCAGGAATTGACGGCATACCAATTGAGATATTTCAACAAACAGATGCTGCCCTGGATGTGCTCACCAAGTTCTGCCAAGAAATCTGGAGCTCTGTCATCCTTTTTCATTGTTCAGCTCTCAAAATAATACCAAGTAACTGAAAAGACAATGGTCTGAATCAGGTGCACTTAGTTCTCAAACTGACATCATTGCTCCCCAATAATTTGGAGAGGTCCCTGACTACAGACTTTTCCAGTGCAATGCATCTCCTGATCTGCTGACAGTTGTTGCCAAGTGTATTGATTGTGGATCCAAGTAAGATGAAATTGTTGACAGTCACAGTCCAGAGTGATGTTGTCCAGTGGTGAAGATATTTGTGTTTTTGATGTTGAGATCCAACCCATATTGAAGACTGCAGTGTTTAACCTCTGAAGCAAGTGCTTCAAGTCCTCCTCACTTTCAGCAAGCAAGGTTGTGTCATTCACATAATGAAGGCTACTGAGTCCTTCTCCAGTCCTGATTCGAAGTTGGGGCAGAGCTCTAGTAAGTAGCGGGCAATCTTTAGAGTTGCTGGGTTTATCAGGTAGTGTCTGTCCCCTGTGGCTAATCTGCTCTTTTTATGACTCAGAAGGGATTAGGTTTAGGCCACACCTTATCCTGATATGTCTTAATTAACATAACAAAGAAAACCCTGTTCCCGAACAGGATCAGGCAGCCCTGTAAGACAGAGTACAACTACCCCATTAGGTTTCCAAGGCTGTGCATCTTTAGGAAAGCAGACTGTCTCATCTTCGTCTTACCGAGAGGCAAATAGGTTAGAAACACCAGCCTTTCAATTAGCATCCCAAGATGTATACTATAGTGTCATCAGGACTTCTCCATTCACAGATATGGCATGGCTTTCTGGCAGACACAATTCAATCCATAACAGGATGTTGGAGCACCCTCTCTTCCTTTGCTGAATGAGACTCAGAGTGGAAAGTGAAATCCAGTGCTCTCAGACTAAGAGACCTAGCATCAGTATTAACATTTCAAATTTCTTTTAGGGAGTGAGAGAGAAGCCCTTCCTGTTAGCTCTTGGGGGGGGGGGTGGGGGTATACACATGTGCGTGGTGTGGTATCCTAATCTTTAGAGCTCCTTTTCCTGGAGCTCTGGTGGCCTAGTGGTAAGAAGCTGCCCTGCAATCCCAAAGACATGCAGTTCAAATCCACCAGCTGCTGTTTGGGAAAAGGATGGGCAGTCTCCTCCTGTGTGATTTACTGCCTCTGAAAACCTGCTGGAGGGTTGGTTCTGACTTGACAGTACACAACAATTTCCTGGCTGAGGAAGCAGCAGCAGGGTCTTTCAACAGGAGGATGTATTTATTATCTATTGCTGTGCTACAGAGCATCCCCAAATTTAATGGTTTCAAACAATAGTAATCATGTATCTCTCAGGGTTCTTGAACCTGAAGACTTCTTCACTAACATGTCTCACTCCAGGGCTGGGAGAAGAGCGGCTCAGGCTTCAAAAAGCAGGAGAAGGCCAAATGGAAGCCATATAATCTTTTATGACCCAGGCTCAGAAAGTCATTCAGCTACTATACAGCAATGATTTTGTAAATCACTACCTAACTTGGGAAGGACTGGAGAGCATTATGCTGACTGAACTCAGTCCCGTAAGGACAAATACTCTATAAGACCATTATTGTAGAACGAGTATCAGGATCCAAGGAGGGGAGGGGGAGAAGAGGAGTGAAGATGGGTGGGGGTGGGGGTAGGGGTGGGTGGTTAATCATAGGGTCACACAATTTGATGGGTGGAGATGTGGGTAAAGGAAATGAGAAAGATCTGTTGTGAAAAACAATGCATAGGAACTCTGAAAATAAACCAGTACGAAATAAAAATTTTACTTATTTATTTTTTAAAAGTCTCTCAGTGCCACATTCTCTGTAGGCGATTGGGCAAGGCAGTTGTGAAGGTCAGCACAGGTTCAAGGGGAAGGTACATAGAAAACCGCCACCTGCCAGCTGAGGCCTGTCAAGATCACTCTAGAAGAGAAGCATGAGGGTTGGCATATTTATCATTGGATTTATTTTGTATATGCTAGTTATCTGCCACTCACGCCCATTGCTATTGAGTTGGAATAGAGTAATACCTGACCTATTGAAGGGTTTTAAAGGCTGTAAATTGCAGGGGAGAAGATTGCCCATCTTTCTACCAAGGAGCTGCTGGTAGATTCAAACCCACAGAGACTCAGCCTTTGGGTTAGCAGCGCAGGTCCCTATGGACTACTCTGCCAGAACTCTCTGCTGTCTGAAAAAAAATGGTTGTCCTATCTAATTTAATTGTATTTTTTTTTCTCCAATGTCATTATTGTTGTTATGTGCTGTGGAGTCAAGTATCACTCACAATAGCCCTATGACCAACAGATCTGAACTGTGTCCTATCCTGTGCCATCCTCATCATCTCTGACACACTTGAGCCCATTGCTGCAGTCACTGTGCCAATCTATCTCATCAAGGGCCTTCCTCTACTTCTCTGACTTTCCACCTTTCCAAGCATGGTGTTTTCTCCTCTCCAATGAATAGGCTTTCCTACAACATGAAATTGGTTCAAGTTAGAGCAGGGTTTAGAGCTTTTGTAATAAGATGGCTATGAGTAGCAAGGAACTCTATGGCACATAATAACTAAAACAACAACAGTGTGCCCAAATTAGTGATATAAAGCTTTGCTATCCTTACCCAAGACGTATCTCTTTGTTCTTTTGACAGACCATGAAATAGTCTGTACTCTTCTCCAACACAACTCAAAGGTATCACTTCTCCTGATATCCTTATTCATTGTCTAGCTCTCAGGTGCATAGCAATTAATGGAAAAGACCATGGCCTGAAGCAGGTGCACCTTAGTCTTTAAACTGACATCATTACCCTCAGTACATTAGTGAGGTCCCTGACAGCAGATGTTCCCATTGCAACATGTCTTTTGATGTATATTAAACATGGCCTGTCATAAATCTGCAAGATCATTTTATGAAAAATGTGAATTTGTAAGATTCATGTTACCATAGTAATACATACTTGTGAAGAAAGTGACACCTTCCTGCCACCTCCAGGGGAGGATGGTAACCTACTCTGCAGCTTGCAGTTGTCAATAGCCAAGAAAGATGTGACTCACACACAGGCACTGGATGGATCAAAGCTTTACTCATGGGGAAAAGAGACAGATGGAGGTCAGCTTCAATAGTGAGTGTCAGTGTCCCATGGCCAATGGGACACCCTTTCCAGCCAACACAGGGAGATGGTCCTTACACAGCCCTCTTCTACATCAGGGAAATAACTCCATTCCCTCCCTTCAGAGAACTGATGTAGCAGTGGGGTTGACCAGGTGTCATATTAGACACATGCTTAGCTCAGTGCTTCCTGGGAATGTTGACATGTGCTCAGGGCAAGAGGAGAGATATGTGCTGATAAGTCACCAGTTTGTATGGGATGTGTTTGGGGTCAAAATGCCTCAAAAAAGGGAGTCTGCCCACATGCTCATATATTCAAGAGGCTTGACAGACACCTCTGCTTCTATACATTCCTGAATCACAGGGGAGAGTGGTAGGCTGCACTGGTACTTAATATTCCATGTAGAAAATATTCTAAGTACAGAAGAAAGTAGAAGGCTACCCTTCCTCTGCACTCAACCATACTTTCTCTCATTGCCAACTTGGAACTGACTCCTGACAGCTGAAATGTTTTAAAGAATGCGCCAGCCATTTCTACCTACTGCCCTGACAGCTGAAATATTTTAAAGTAAAAATGAACAAGAATATGTAACACAATCCATTTTTGTAGAAAAAAGTGGCATCATATGTGTTATTGAATAGATAGAGGAAAATCTAGACTATTGTTGTTGTTGTTAAGTGTCGTCGAGTCCTTGGTGACTCATAGCGACCCTATGAGTGAAAGTCCTCTACACCTGCGTGACTTTCATCCTTGCTCCAGGTTCATAGGGTTTCTGGAGGCAAGCTGTTTACGGAAGTGGATGCTATTCCTGCTTCCAAGCTTGTTTTAACCGGGGAGCGCCACCAAACACTGTCCACCATGGGTAACCATTATCACATTTGACACGTCAGTGTCATGGTGTTCAGCTTCACAGCAACCACAAGTTACCTCTGTACGGCAAGTGGACACACTTCCAGTGCCCATGAAGGATTTTAAGCTACCTCCTGGAGCAAGCTCTGCAGGCTCCACTCTTACTTGCCCTTAGTTTAAGGCTCTGGGCTGCCCAGCAACTTTTGAAGGGCAAGAAGAGTCCTAACACACAGCAAAAAGGACCCCAGAAACTTCCATTGCCTTGACTGCCACCAAGTTGAGATGCCAGCCATCCCGCCAGTCAGCCAGCCGACTTCCAGAGTGGAGGGAGACTCTGGACTCTATTAGTCTAGAAAATTTACAACTTAATAATTACTACTCCTAGAGAGTATGAGGGATCTTTGCTAACAGAGGCCACAGGGAGTTGTGCTTGGAAAGGTTCAGCATAAGAGAGGAAGACCCTCCACAAGATGGATCGACACAGTGACTGTGCCAGTGGGCTCAAGTAGAGCAGAGATGGTGAGGATGACACAGGGCAGGGCAAGGTTCAAATCTCTTGTTGGAAGGGTCTCTTTGAGTCACTGTTAACTTGATAACACATAACAACAATTGTGAATGTCACTATTTTCCTTGTTCTGGTTTGAGGATTCCATGCCAGACCTCACTTGCCTTTTCACTTCTCTAGGTCAGCTAGAAAGGGGGTCATATTGGTGCAGTGGTCAAAGTGCTTGGTCTCTAACCAAAAGGTTGGTGGTACAAATTCACCAGCTTCTCTGCAGGAGAAAGGTGTGAAAGCTTGCTTCTGTATTTACAGCCTAAAAACTCCTATAGAGTACTTCTACTCTGTTTTATACGGTGGTTTTGGGTGGTTTAAGTCAACTTTGAATGATCCCTTGCTCTTCTTTTGTTCTTGATAGGTGCTGTCGAGTCAATTTTGACTCATAGCTACTCTATGTGACAGAGTAGACGTTCCCAATAGTTTTTTCCTGGTTGTAATTTTAAGGAAGGGAGCTCTGGTGGCCTAGTTGGTAAGGAGCTGTGCTGCTAACCCAAAGGCACACAGCTCGAATCTACTCCATGGGAGAAAGAGGGGGAAACTCTTGTGAAATTTATTGTTGCTGATGTTATGTGCCATCAAGTTGCTTGCGACTCATAGCGGCTCACTGTCTCCAACACACCCACCCCAATTACACCAGTGACTGAATGAATCTATCTCATAGAGGGTCTTCCTCTCTTGCGCTGTCCCTCCACCTTCCCAAGCATGGCGTCCCTCTCCAAAGACTCCTTGCAACATGTCCAAAGTATGTCAGATGAAGCCCCAGAATCCTTGCCTGGTCTCACCCTCTCCAGGATAAACCTGTTTTATAGCCTCAGAAAAGTCACTGATGGGTCAGTTTTGACTCCATGTCACATAACAATAACAACAACAATCTTTAAGGAATCAAGTGATCAGATCTTCTCCCCCCCCCAGGAGCTGTTGAGGGGTCTTGAACCATAAGCCTTCTTGTTAGCATGCTTAATCTTGTTTGAGGTATGGTCTTCTGAATCAAAATGAGAAATTTCACTACAAATCTACTGCTCCATCCAGTAAGGTGGAGAGCTCGAATTATAAGTATTAATATGTGAGTTAAATATAAACTCATGCACTGAGCAATATATTTAACATCTTAATAATTCAGAGCATCTGGTACAGTGTGCAAAGACGTTATGCCTGTACAAACTGCCTGTGGGAAAATTTGCTACCTTTGTGACACCTCACTTACCTTTCACCTACTACTAAAAACCAAATGAAAGACATTTGTCAAGAAATAGAAGCAAATATTAACAACAGAGGGCAGGAGTGGTAATATTTTCATTTGCCAGTAAGTGCTCCACTGGCTAGTGTAGGATTTCTTTCAAGCCCCCTCTCCTGAGACAATGGAAATTTTGATGTGGACTTTTACCTTCATCACAGTATTTATATTCCTAAAAACTGAGTCAGATTTTGTAGTATGTAATTTATTTTGCAGAGCCTGATACTTACGTTACTAAGCAAACAGTATTTAGAATAACATTCTAATGTCTGGATTCTTACATTAAAAGAGTGCTGTGGTTTATGGTTAAATGGAAATAACAACTCAGCCCTTTGCTGTACATGCTGCATGAGGTTTAATGTAACTTGTTCTTTTTCTAAATGAATGTATGTATCATTACTCCTTTTCTGGTTCCACCGTTCCACACCATACATCTCATTTCCTGCCCTCAGTCAGTCCAAAGTAAATGCTACCTTTCCAGATCCTCTATAGTATCATTCTCTATCTTATATAACTTCTTTAGTTTGGAACTTCCATTTATTTCTAAGCCAAGAGAACCAACTGCCATCAAATCAAGTCCAAGTCATGGTAATATAATGTGAATCAGTACAACTATATTCCCTAGGGTTTTCAATGGCTGGTTTTTCAGAATAGATTGCCAAGTCTTACTTCTGAGGTGTCTCTGAGTGGACTTGAACTTTTAACCTTTCAGTTAGCAGCCTCGTGTGTTAATCACGTCCAACAGAGTAGTGCTACTTAAAAGCTGCCTAGATCCTAGTTAGATGTTTATACTCTATCATTATTTGTAATTAGAAATGATTTCAAGCAATCTAAAAGCCCAATAGACAGTTACAGTTAAACGCTGTATATTCCTACTTTCAAATATACTCTTTATGAATTGATTAAGATGTATAGTTAAATGGGGAAAAAAGAAAGGAACAAACATTGTATATTATACACCACCATTTATGTACAAAGGAGGGCCTTCAAATCTAGATGAAAGGAATACACAGTCACTGGACCAAAAAGAATTAGTCGACACGGAAAAATTTCAGAAGGTACCATATGAACAAGAGGCACTAGTCATGAAGGATGACGTTTAAACTGCACTGGAGACATTGGCAAAAAATAAAACCCACAACAATGAATGAATGGAAATCCAAAGCCTCTGTAAATTTTCACTGAAATGAATAACAAATTTAAATTAAAAAAAAAAGAATTAAGTTAGAGTAA
>NW_006399960.1:5187912-5195546 GCF_000299155.1 Elephantulus edwardii | reverse complement strand
GAAAACAGTGCAACAATGAATGAATGAAAACCCAAAATCTCTGTAAATGTTCATTAAAACTAATAAAATTTAATAATAATAATAATAAAATAAAACCCTAGAAGTAGATGTGGTACCAACTGACATGTTTCAACCAATAGATGTAACCCTGGACGTGCTCACCAGTCTATGCCAGGGAATATGGAAGACAGTTGCCTGGCCAACAAGAGATCCATGTTTGTGCCCATTAAAACAAAAAAAGTGACCCAACAGAGTGTGGATATTATTCAATAATATCATTAATATCACATGCAAGCAAAATATTGCTGAAGATCATCCAAAAAGGTTTTGCATAAGCACAATGAAGTTTTCTGGGATTCCCCTTCTTTCAGAGTCAGCCAGTTTGTTGTGATCCACACAGTCAAAAGCCTTTGCATAGTCAATGAAACACAGACATTGCTTTCAGCTAAGATGTATTAGCTATAATATCCCTAGTGTCACGACCTCTTTTAAACCTAGCCTGCACATCTTGTCAGTTCCAGTAATTTTTTGATAAGTTTCAGCAGAACCTTGCTTGCATGTGATAGTAATACTGTTGCTGTTATGTACTGTCAAGTCACCTGTGACTCATAGCAACCCTATGTACAATAGCTCTGAACCCTATTATATACTGAGCCAACTTTATTGTCTCTGACACTCCTACCCCCATTACCCTAGTCCCTGACTTAATCTATCTCATTGAGGGTCTTCCTCTCTTGTGCTATCCCTCCACCCTCAGGTCCCTCTCCAAGGAATGGTCCTCCTTGGAACATGTCCAGAGTATGTCAGACAGAGCTTCAGAATCCTTGCCTCCAAGGAGAAGCCTGGTTTCATCCTCTCCAGGCTGAACCTGTTTGTTCTCCTGGCAGTCCACAGTATATTCAGTACTCTTCTCTGGCACCACAGCTCAAAGGCATCAATTCTACTTCTATCATCCCTAGTCATTGTCCGGCTTTTTGACGCATAGCAAGTAATTGCAAAGACCATGGCCTGGATCAGGTGCATCTTAATCTATAGACTGACATCATTGCTCTTCAGTACTCTGGATAGGTCCCTGACTTTCCTAATGCAATTCATCTTTTGATTTCCTGACTGCTGGTACCAAGAGTGTTGATTGTTGAGCCAAGCAAAGTAAAGCTGTTAACAATCTCAATCTCTTCACCATCTATCATGATACTGTCAATCATCCCAGTGGTGAGAATCTTTGTTTTCTTGATGTTGAGCTTCAATCCATATTGAAGGTTGTAGACCTTGACCTTCTGCAGCAAGTCCTTCATGTCCTTACTTTTAGCAAGCAAGATTGTGTCATCTGCATAACTCAGATTGTTGATGAATCTTCCACCGATCCTGATGACACATTTCTCCTCATAGAGTCCAGTCTCCTGGATAATCTGTTCTGCATATAGATTGAAAAAGTATGGAGATGAGACACATCCCTGGCATACACCCTTCCCAATTTTGAACCATGCAGTGTTCCTTGTTCTGTTTTGATGACTGTTTTGATGACTACCTCCTGGTCCAAATACTTTTGCATAAGTACAATCAAGTGTTCTGGGATTCCCCTTCTTCTCCGAATTAACCACAGTTTGTTGTGATCCACACAGTCAAAAACCTTTGCATAGTCAATGAAACACAGACATTCCTCTGGTACTTTCTGCTTTCAGCCAAGATCTATCTAACATTAGCTATAATATCCCTAGTGTCACGAACTCTTCTAACCCAGTCTGCACCTCTGGAATTTCTCTGTTGATTTGCTGTTGCAGTAGTTTTGGGATAACTTTCTAGAGAATATTGCTTGCATGTGATATTAATGATATTGTTCAATAATTTCTGTACTCTGTAGGGTCACCTTCTTTAGAATGGGAACAAATATAGATATCTTCTAGTCAGTTGGCCAGGTGATTGTCCTCTAGATTTCTTGGCACAACTTGGTAAGTGCATTCAGAGCAGCATTTGTTTGTTGAAATATGTCAGTTGATATGCCATGAACTCCTGGGGCCTTGTTTTTTGCCAGTTCCTTCAGAGCAGCTTGAACTTCTTCCTTCATTGCCACCAGGCTCTTGATCATATGTTGTTTCACAAAATTCTGTGTCAGCCAATTCCTTTCATCAGAACATAGCAAAGAAACACCGCATGGTTCAAAACTGGGAAGGGTATATGCCAGTGATGTGTCCTATCTCCATACCTCTTCAATCTATATATGGAACAGATCATCTGGGAGGCTGGGCTTTTTGAGGAAGAGTGTGACATCAGGTTTGTAGGAAGACTTTAAAACAACCTGCGTTATGCAAATGACACAATCTTGCTTGCTGAAACTGAGGAGGACCTGAAGTACTTGCTGCAGAAGATTAAGGACTGCAGCCTTCAATATGGATTGAAGCTCAACATCAAGAAAACAAAGATTCTCGCCACTGAGCTGATTGACAGTATCATGATAAATGGTGAAGAGATTGAGATTGTTAACAGCTTTACTTTGCTTGGCTCAACAATCAACACTCTTGGTACCAGCAGTCAGGAAATCAAAAGATGAATTGCATTAGGAAAGTCAGGGACCTATCCAGAGTACTGAAGAGCAATGATGTCAGTCTGTAGATTAAGATGCACCTGATCCAGGCCATGGTCTTTGTAATTACTTGCTATGCGTCAGAAAGCTGGACAATGACTAGGGATGATAGAAGTAGAATTGATGCCTTTGAGCTGTGGTGCCAGAGAAGAGTACTGAATATACTGTGGACTGCCAGGAGAACAAACAGGTTCAGCCTGGAGAGGATGAAACCAGGCTTTTCCTTGGAGGCAAGGATTCTGAAGCTCTGTCTGACATACTCTGGACATGTTCCAAGGAGAGACCAGTCCTTGGAGAGGAACATGATGCTTGGGAGAGTGGAGGGATAGCACAAGTAAAGAAGACCTTCGATGAGATGGGCCTCCTCTCAGGCACTGGGTAATGAGGGTGGGTGTGTCAAAGACAATAAGGCTGGCTCAGGATAGAGCAGGGTTCAGAGCTGTTGTACTATGAGTTGCAAGTGACTTGACAGCACATAACCACAACAACAACAATAACAACACCCAAAAAGGGCTATAACAGTATATTGACAGAGAACTTCTAGAAATTCAAGCTAAGTTTAAAAGAGGCCATGGCATGAAGGATATTATTATTGGTTTCAGATGGATCCTTGCTGAAAGCAGAGAATACCAGAATAATGTCTATTTGTGCTTTATTGACTATGCAAAACATTTAACTCTGTGTATCATAACAAATTATGTCTGACATTGAAAATATTGGTAGTCCTAGAATACTTAATTGTGCTCATGCAAAATCTATACCTACATCAAGAAGCTCTTGTCTAAACAGAGCAAGAGAATACTGCATGGCTTAAAGAAGAGTGTACATCAGGGCTGTGTCCCTTCTCCATGCTTTTTCAGTCTGTATGGTGAGCAAGTCATCTGAGAAGATGGACTCTATGAAGAGGCATTAGGATCAGATCATTAATAACCTTCATTAGCAGATGACACTACCATGCTTGCTGAAAGTGAGGAGGACTTAAAATGCTTGTGGCAGAAGATCAAGGACTACAATGTTCAGTATGGATTACATCTCAACACCAAGAAAAAAACAAAGGTCCTTAGCACTGCTCCAAGAGATGACATCATGATAGGTGGAGAAAGGATTGAAGCTGTCAATGATTTCATCTTGCTTGGATCAACAATCACCTCCCTTGGTCAGGAGATCAGGAGACATATTGTGTTGGGTACATTTACTGTCAGAAACCTCTCCAAAATACTTAAGAGCAATGGTGTCACCTTGAAGACTAAGGTGCTCTTAATTCAGGCCGTGGTCTTTTCAATAATTTGCTACAAATCTGAGAGCTGAAAACTGAATAAGAATGACAGAAGAAAAATTGTGGTGTTATAGAAGAGTACTGACTATCTCATGGACTGCCTTCAAAAAAGTGCACCCAGAATGCTCCTTGAAAGTAAGGGTGATGAAGCATTATCTCACATACTTTGAGCATGTTGCTAGAAGACCATGTTCCTTTGAAAGGGCCATCAGGCTTGGAAAGATGGAGGGTCAGCAAAAGAGAGGAAGACCCTCAATGAGATGAATTGACACAATGACACAATGAGTGTAAGTATATCAGATGATGAGGATGGCACAGGACAGGGCTCAGATCTGTTGTTCACAGGGGTGCTCTGAGTCATTCTTGACTCTGTGGCAACTAGCAACATATCTAGCACTGCTAATCCTAAAGCTGTGAGTCTTCTGCAGATTGAATCCACTCATACCTCAATGAGAGACAGATGGACAGTCTCCTCAACTGACTCAGTGGCTAGGAGTTTGAGGCTTTGATATATACATAGCTTGCTGTTCATCACCATCAAGCTAGAATAGACTCCTAACTGCCTCTCCAGGGGGTTTTCAGAGGCTGTAAGAAGGGAGGAGATTGCCTATTTTAGATGCCTATGTCAGAGAGTTGGACAATGACTGGGGAGGACAGAAGGAGAGTGGATGCTTTTGAGCTGTGGTGCTGGAGAAGGGTACTGAATGTACCTTGGGCTGCCAGGAAAACAAACAGATTCATCTTGGAGAGGATTAAACCAAGCTGCTCCTTGGAGGCAAGGATTCTGGGGCTTCGTCTGACATACTTTGGACATGTTGCCAGGAGGGACGGGTCCTTGGAGAGGGACATCATGCTTGGGAGGGTGGAGGGACAGCGCAGGAGGGCAAGACCCTCTATGAGATGGATCGATTCAGTGACTGGGGTAATTGGGATGCGTGTGTCAGAGGCAGTGCGGTTGGCGCAGGATAGAGCAGGGTTTAGGGCTGTTGTGCATAGGGTGGCTATGAGTTGGAAACGACTCGACGGCACATAACAACAACAACAACAACATGTCCAGTGCAGCTCCCTACCCACGAGGACACCAGAGGATAGGTTTTTGTTAGATACTTTGGTGTCAGGTAGGGCTCATAACAACCTGATGAACAGCAGATCAGAACCTTGTCCTATCCTTCACCATCCTTGTCATTCTCAACACACTTGAGCCCATTGCTGCAGTCACTTTATTAATCCATCTCACTGAGGGTCTTCCTCTCCTTTGCTGACCCTCTACCTTTCCAACTATGTTGTCCCTCTCCAAGGAATAGTCTCTCCTAACAACATGCCCAAAGTATGTGAGATGAAGCTTCACCATCCTTGCCTCCAAGGAGCACTCTGGTTGCACCTTCTCCAAAACATCCTATTCTACACCTCTTCACCTTCTCCAATATGTTCAAGTCCCTGGTGTCAATCCATCCTGCTGAAGTTCTTCCTTTCTTCCTCTGACCCTTCACCTTTCCCAGTAAATCTTTTTCCAAGGACTGGCCCTTCCTGACAACGTGCACAAAGTATGTAAATAAACCAATACGTTTTGCACTACACCATCAGGGTTCTTTGCCTTAATTGGTGGTGGTGGTGTGTACCATCGAGTCAGAACTGATGAATAGCTGATCCTTCAGTGGGTTTTCAGAGGCGGTTAATTGCACTAGAGGAGCTTGCTCATCTTTCTCCTGCGAAGCAATTGGTGAATTCAAACCGCATTCCCTTAGTATTACAGTGCAGCGTCTTACCACTAAGCCACCAGAGCTCCCTTGACTTAATCATAGTGCCACATAAATGTATATTTGTTGTTGTTGTATACCATAGGGTCAGAACCGACCTATAGCTGACCCTCCAGCAGGTTCTCAGAGGCAGTTAATTGCACTCAAGGAGATTACCCATTCTTCTCCCATGGAGCAGCTGGTGGCCTTGAACTGCATGCCTTCGGGATTACAGCACAGTTTCTTGCCACTAGGCCACCAGAGCTGCACCAATGTATATTTACTTGTTTAAATAAAAGGAGCCTTGGTGGTATTGTGTATAACATGTTCCGTGCTAACTGAAAGGTTAACAGTTCAAATTCACCAGCTGTGGGTTTGGTTTTGAGGAGGATATACATAAAATATCTCCGACAGAGGCACAAGGAACAGAAAAATTGGTTACATTTGGGGAGAAGATCTAGGTAGTTGAGGGCAGAGGTGCGAGAGAAACTTTTTTTTTATGTCCTTTAGTGTCATTTGCATTTTACCGTGAGCATGTATTTATTACCTGTTCTCAAATATATTTGTAAAATGAAAATTCAGTGACAAACAAAAATAAGAGAAAACAAGGCCACAGCTTTTCTAGGACGAGGCAGCAGGTCAGCTGAGAGTACGGAGAGTACTGAGAGTCCTCCTGTGACCTTTATTACCTGCTATGGTCACCAGACAGTCATTGCCTGAGGGAATAGTACAATCAGACCTTTCTGGATGGTTGGATTGTGCCCCACCTCTGGTGTGCAGAAAATGTCCTAGGCTGGAGGACTGGAGGCCAATTTGCATGAGGCCCCAGGAGATTCCAGATCTCTAAGGAAACATAGCTTTCAAACTGCTTATCTGAGGAATCTTTCTCTCTGACAGGCTGAGAAGGTCCTAGTGGGAGTCTTAGGGGAACCTCGAAGCCCTTACAGAAGAAACTCACCCAAAGAGACTTGACTATGCCCATCCCCATGATGTAGATTATTGTTGAGGAAAGCAGATTTGGGCCTGAGTGGGGCTGGCCTGCAAGACCTGGGGTGTGTTGTGGAAACAGGAGCTGAGTGTTTCTGGGGAAACTCAGGAGCTTTGCCCTTGGTATTGGTGTTCAGGGTGTCTTACCTAAGGACTCCTCAGAAGCACAAATCCATCCTTGGAGAGTCAGTGGGGCCTGGGAAGGATCTGGATTAGTGTAAACAAGGATGACTGACCCCTAGTTTTCGCCAGGAAAACTTCAGGGCTGCAACAGCAGCAAAAAGAAGGTTCCTGTTGGTGGTTGACTCAGATGATCCAGATCCTTCTTCCCTGAGATATTTGAGAGCAGGATTGAGATGGAGTCAGATTGATGTTTTGGGTAGTTTACCAGGGAATAGGCCCCTTAAGAGACAAAATGGACTGGACTTTCTATTAGTCTGGGCATGTTAAATTTGATTATGTAAAAGTGACTCAATGATATTAAGGTTTTAGTGTTACTTTTTAAATTTTTTTTACTTTTTAAAAAATTTGTTATTAATTTCAATGAAAATTTACAGACTTTGGATTTCTATTCATTCATTTTTGCACTTTTCTCCACTCCCAACCCTCCCGCCTAGCACACTACCCTTTTGGAAAAGTAAAAGACAAGTTCTTTCATTGTTTTACAAATCCTCCCCCAGGTCCACTCCACCATGTAGCCTTCATTCTGGACTCCTGTCATGACAAAAATACCTAATCACATAACCCTTTTAAACAGTTATCTCCCTCATCTGTTTCAATGCAGTATGCATAATGTATCCAGTTTTTCTCAGTCTTAACCCAACCCTGATGTCAGTCCCATTCTACAACAGTGGCATTATACAGTATTTGTCCCTCAGCATAATGTCGTCTGCCACCACCCATTTTGTATAATAATTCAATAGTTCCTTGTTTTTCAATGCAGCATAGTATTCCATTGTGTGAATATACCACAGCTTCTCTATCCATTCATTTGTTGATGGGCACTTAGGTTGTTTTCAACTCCTTACTATTGTGAACAAAGCCACAATAAACA
>NW_006399960.1:5185058-5187812 GCF_000299155.1 Elephantulus edwardii | reverse complement strand
TTGTGTGAATATACCACAGCTTCTCTATCCATTCATTTGTTGATGGGCACTTAGGTTGTTTCCAACTCCTTGCTATTGTGAACAAAGCCGTGATAAACAGGGGTATACATTAATGTTACTTTCTTAAGGGTGCTTACTATTGATTTTGTGGTTATGTCTACAAAGATTCCTTCTCTGGAAAGGATACGTTGTTGTGTTAATCCCTTAAGATTGCTATTGCCATTGTGGTTATGTTTACAAGGATTCCTTCTCTTGAAAGGATATATACACAAACCAAAACCCATAGTGATCCTACAGGACAGAGTGGATTTTCACAGAATGTTTTAAAGTTATGATCATTAGTAAAATAGACTCCCCCATTTTTCACCTTCAGGAGCAGCTGAGTTTGAACTGCCGACCTTTCCGTTAGCAGCTGAGCACATAAACACCATGCTAACCAGGACTACTTGCAGAGATACATACTGAAATATTTCTGAATAGTTTACAATGTCTACGATTTGCTTGAAAACATTTGGGGGTGGAGGGAATGGGAGAGAAGGGGAAAGATGGATAAGACAAGAACTCAAAAAATTCAACTCAAACTAACCCTCCAATGAATTTTCAGAGGCCATAAATACCATGAAAGGAGACTGGCCATGTTTCTCCCCAGGAGCAGCTGGTGGATTCAAACCATGTGTCTTTAAAATTGCAGCTCAGCTTCTTACCACCAGGTCACGAGAGTTCCCTAGATAAAACAAGATTATTAGCCTGAATATATCATAGTTGAAGCAAGTATATAGTGTTCATTATGCTACTCTCTTTACTCTTGTGTAAATTGAAAAAGTTCCATGATACAATGTTTAAAGACCAAGGCAAGATCAATATATGTGTGTGTGTGTCCTATCAAGGCTACTTTCATGTGTTGCTTGTTCCTGAATTTGTTTCATTCTCTAGGTCTAGCATCAGCTCTCAAAAGTGAGGAACTTGTCTTCAACATCTTTCTAACTCTGTGCCCAAGTTTGTTGCTGGGTACATGGAGGCAGCAGAGGATAGTGGTTAAGAAGAAGGTGGCAGGACCTCACCCAGGCCAAAACCACTTGCTAACTGGGCAAGATATTGTTTCTCTCTGCCTCAGTTTCTTTATCTGTAAAGCAGGGATAATGAAAAGTATACATCCTATAAGGATTAAGAAAAAAAAAGGTATACAGAGCTTGTAACCTAGTGCTTAATATGGGGGGAGGGAGCTAAAGGTGCTTATTTTTGTTCAGCATAAGAGGATTTAATGAAGTGATGTGAGTGGCAGTATTATACAAAAATTGATATTTTTTTGTTTTGACTTATCTTAAAATGTATTAATTAATTTTAAAATAATTTTTTCATTCACATTTTGTTTCTTATCATCATTCCCATACATTGTGTCTTATAAAGTTACTCACCATTGGTCTATGCCTACTGTTATCCCATCTTTTTTAGATCTCCCCTGAATCTTTCCTAATAAAATATATTCACTATTTTTTTAAATTAATGTTAATGGAAGTTTACAGAGACTTAGAGTTTCCATTCATTCGTTGTTGCACTTTTCTCACTGTCCACCCCCTCCCCCCAATTCACTCTTCTTGAAAAGTAAAAGAAAAACTCTTTCATTGTTATACAGTCCCTCCCCCCAAATCCACTCCACTATGCAGCCTTCATTCTGTACTCCTGTCATGACAATAATACCCAGTCATATATCCCTTTTAAACAGTTGTCTCCCTCAACTGTTTCAATGCCATATACATCATTCCCTCCCTCCTTCTCTGTCTTCCCTCAACCCCGATGTCAACAACAGTGGCCCTATGCAACATTTGTCCTTTGGTGATTAAGATATTTCACTCAGCATAATGTCCTCCAGGGTCATCTATTTTGCATAATATTTTATGAGTTCCTTGTTTTTCAATGCAGCGTAGTATTCCATTGTATGAATATACCAGAGCTTCTCTATCCATTCGTTTGTTAATGGGCACTTGGGTTGTTTCCAACTCTGCTATTGTGAACAAAGCCATAGTAAACATGGGTGTGTATATATCTGCTTGTGTGGTGGTTATGGTTTCTTTGGGGTATATTCCCAGTAGTGGAGTTGCTGGTGAAAGACCCCAATTTAGGACTTTCCTCGATCCTGCTGTCTAGCGCAGCCCTGAGCAACTCACACCAGAAACACTTGCTGCAAACACATGAGGCTTTTATTGGCGGAGCTCCGGGTTGACCCATCTCTCACACAGGAGACAGGGGAGTCGACCCCAAGCCGAGAAAGCAAGGGGTTTTTATAGAGGGTCTAGGGGTTCTTTGGCGTGGAGATTGCTCATTGGCTCTTCAGAAAAGCAGAAGTTCAGTCCCAGGTCAGCCACTTGCTGTTGATGCCAGTTAAGATACAGGGTGTTTTTTTTTGTGTGTGTGTTTTTGTTTTTGTTTTTGTTTTTGTTTCAGTAAGTGTTTGTTCACTTTGTGGTCGGCTAGTTCCTGGAACATAAACGTTTACACAAGACCAAAAGTACAGGTTCTTACAACACTGGGTGTGGAGACATTGTTCAAAAATTTTCCTTTCATTCCCCACTTCTTTTAGTACAAGTTTCTAATCATAGAACCAAGAATCTCTGGAGGCAGTATCATCGTAGTCAGACTCTCTCATATTTTGATATTGTTGTCTTAGAACCATTAATTGAACAGTACTGATGCGATCTTTAACAAAGGTAACAAGCTTATTTATAATACAAGGCCCAACTAATAACAATATAAACA
>NW_006399960.1:5179988-5183866 GCF_000299155.1 Elephantulus edwardii | reverse complement strand
GGGCTTTTTTACCATGATCTGTGAAAGAGATTTTTAGGGGGTGACACCAACTATTGCATGCAGCTTCTGCTTGATCTTTGGAGGCAGTATCTCTTGGGTTAACAAGGGAATAGTTGGCTATTATGGTTATGAAATCCCAAGAAGAGGTGGGGTTCCAGTAAGTATTTCCAGTCATTTCACATCTCCAGCTTCGACAATAGAAATCACTCTGAGACCCGCACATACAAGTCAGCCCTCGTGTATTCAGGTTGTGTCCTGGACAGACATAGAAAGAGAAATATCTCAGGGCCATTCTACATCTCCGATTTCCACAACCTGCTCGTCCTCCGACGAGGGCAGGGTCAAGAAGACCTAGAGGTCTGAGGGAGTGGTATATGAGGGGCAGTGGGGTTAAGGTTTCCTTCTACGTCCCAGTCTGCAGGGGCTCCAATGGCGAACTTACAGAGGTCAGGGTACAGATCTGGCCACCAGGTCCAGGGGGTGGCGATTTTGGAGATAGACTATACAACATTCCCTGTTTGAGATTGGACTACCCAGGTAAGATTGCGAGGGGCATGTGGGTTATGGTTACTTGCGGTTGTCCCGATGAAGGTGCAACCAAAAAGGATTGTCAGTCCTTTCCAAAGTCCACTGGTCATCTTCGCTGGCTTGACATGAGAGGCATGGACCCAAGCTGCTACTCCGTCTACCATGACGGCTGTGGGGATAGTTAGCAGCACCTGATAGGGTCCTTTCCAGTGAGGTTCGAGGCTGCTGACCCGATGTCTGCGGACTAAGACTTTATCTCCAACCTGAAAATTATGAGGGAGGGGAGGCAACTTATCAGTATAAGCTTTTTGGAGCATTGGCCAGGTCTCCTTTTGAACTAATTCTAAAGCTTTTAAGCGGGTTAACAATGGGGTGGAAGGTATAGCATCAACACTATGATATTTTACATCAGTAAGAGGGGGTGGCCCCCCGTACATGATTTCAAAAGGGGTGAGAGCAAATTTCCCTGGGGTGTTCTGCACACAGAACAGTGTGAAGGGAAGGAGAGCAATCCAATCCTTTACGTTGGTCTCAATAGCTATTTTGGTTAAGGTCTCTTTTAGAGTTCTATTCATCCTTTCTACCTGACCTGAGCTCTGGGGTCTATAAGCACAGTGCAATTTCCAATTTGCCCCCAGTTGTTTGGCCAGTCCCTGACTTACCTGGGAAACAAAGGTTGGGCCATTGTCTGACCCAATTACCTTAGGGATCCCGAATCGCAGAAAAATTTCTTCTAAGATTTTCTTAGCTACCACATTTGCAGTTTCTTGTTTGGTGGGGAATGCTTCAACCCATCCTGAGAAGGTGTCTACAAATACTAGCAGATACTTATAGTTATAAATGGTGATTTTTACTTCAGTAAAATCTACTTCCCAGTATGCTCCAGGTCGGTCTCCTCTCAGTCTCTTACCAGCTGACTCGGCAGCAGTCTTTGCATTTGTTAAGGCACAGGCTTTATAGTTTTCTACAATTTCTTGAATGATTTTACTTAATTTCAATATCTGGAACTCAGAGGTTTTGATGAGGGCTTTTAATTTCTTTGCTCCCAAGTGGGTCAGATAGTGTATTTGTTTTACATACTCTTTACCTTCCTTCTGAGGAAGAACTTTTTTGTTCTCTTGGTCTATTATAGCTCCCTCTGAGTTCTTATTAGTCAATCCTAAGCGAGACAATTCCTGTTCATCTTCTTCAGAATACTGAAAACTAGTATCAGACATTGAGGGCCACCAGAGTTCACAGATGTTAGTAGCCAAAGTCGGAATTTTCTCTGCTGCTGACTCGGCGGCTTCGTCCACCATCTGGTTTCCTTTGGCTACAGCATCCTGACTTCTCTGGTGCCCTGGACAGTGCATGATGGCTACTTTCTTTGGCAGGTGTACAGCATCTAACAACTCTAGGATTTCTTCCTTGTTCTTGATTTCTTTTCCTGCTGAGGTAAGAAGACCTTGCTATCTGTAAATGGCCCCATGAATATGGGCTGTGGCGAAGGCATACCGGCTATCTGTGTAGATGTTTATATTCTTTCCTGCTGCCAGTTTTAATGCCTGAGTAAGGGCCACTAGCTCAGCTTTCTGTTCGGAGCTCCCTTCAGGTAGACTGTCGGCCCGAATGACTTTCTTCCCATCCACTACTGCCACCCCGGCGACCCGCTTACCATTTTTGATGAAGCTGCTGCCGTCAGTGAACCAGGTTGGACACCCGGGCCAAGGCTGGTCTCTTAGGTCTCTCCGGGTGCTGGTTTCTTCTGCTAGAATTTCATCACAGTGATGGCAGGGTTCTGGGTCCCCTACCGCAGGCAGCAGGGTCGCCGGGTTTAGGATGACTGGGGCTCCAAAGGCCACCCTGTCCGTGAGGAGTAGGCTCTGATAGTGAGTCAGGCGGGCATTAGTCATCCATCGGTCAGGTGGTTGTCGAATGATGCTCTCTAATGCATGAGGGGCTATGATAGTGATATGCTGCCCCATGGTCAATTTGTCTGCATCTTTTACTAGGACTGCGGCAGCTGCAATGGCCTTCAGGCAGACTGGCCAACCACTGGCCACTGGATCCAGTTTCTTGGACAAATAGGCCACTGGCCGTTTCCAAGGTCCTAGAGCTTGCGACAACACACCTTTAGCCACTCTGCCTTTTTCATCTATGTATAAGGTAAATGGCTTGGTCAGGTCTGGCAAGGTGAGGGCGGGAGCTGAAAGCAAGGCCTTCTTAATGTCCTCAAAGGCCGTCTGATGTTCAGGATTCCAGGTGAATTGTTCCTGGTTTCTGGTTAGAGGATACAGGGGGGCTGCCAAGGAGGCGAACCCGGGTATCCACAGGCGGCAAAACCCAGCTGTCCCTAGGAATTCCCTTACCTGCTTCGGTGAGGTGGGAGTCGGGATGTGCATCACAGTCTTTTTCCAGGCCTCTGTCAGCCACCTTTGGCCATTTCTCAGTACATACCCTAAGTAAGTTATTTCTGTTTTGCACAGCTGGGCCTTTTTGGCTGAGGCACGATAGCCTAAAGTCCCCAGCTCTGTTAAAAGCTTCTTTGTACTTTCAATGCATTCCTCTTTGGTTACGGCGGCTAGGAGCAGGTCATCTACATACTGTAACAATGTTACCTGAGGGTTGCTGGTTCGGAACTCACTGAGGTCTCGGTGCAGGGCCTCATCAAAGAGGGTTGGTGAGTTCTTGAACCCTTTTGCTAATCGGCTCCATGTTAATTGTCCAGTTATTCCGGCCTCAGGGTCTCTCCATTCAAAGGCAAAGATGGCTTGGCTAGCGGGATGCAACCTCAGGCAGAAAAAAGCATCTTTCAAGTCTAAGACAGAATACCATTTTCTCTCGGGTGGCAGCATGCTGAGGAGGGTGTAAGGGTTAGGAACTATGGGGTGTATGTCCTGTACTCTCCGATTTACTTCTCTTAGATCCTGCACTGGCCGGTAGACATTTGTCCCTGGCTTTTTCACAGGGAGGAGAGGAGTCTTCCAGGGGGATTGGCACGGCACTAGGACCCCTTGTTTTATCAACTTGAGGATGTGTGGTCGGATCCCCTCCCTGGCTTCTTTACTCATAGGGTATTGTCTAACCCTAATGGGGGAGGCATCCGCTTTTAATTCTGCTACTATTGGTGGAACATTTTTAGCCATTCCTAAGCCCCCTGTTTCTGCCCAGGCGTCTGGGAATTCTTTTAGCCAATCTACGAGGTCCGAATCTTTAGCCTCTGTCTCTGGTTCATGGAGCCTATATTCTTCTTCTAGTTGAACTAATAGGGCTAGGTTGCTCGGCTTGTTTTTTCCCCAGGTAACTTCAGGCCCCCTTGGAGTGAACTGCATTTGGGCTTTCAGTTTAGTTAGGAGATCTCTTCCTAAGAG
>NW_006399960.1:5178391-5179673 GCF_000299155.1 Elephantulus edwardii | reverse complement strand
TAGCCCAGTGTCCTTTGTCTTTGCAATATGCACACTGGTCTTTGTCCAACTGCAGTTTCTTTTCATATTGTTTTGATCCCTTAGTGCCCAGGTTCCCTGTCTGTCTAGACCCTGCTCTACCTCCCTCTTTTTCACTTACTACTGTGGCCAAGATTTTTGTCAAATTCCTCTCTTGACGGCGATCCCGCCGGTCCTCTCGTTCCTCTCTTTCTTTCTTTTCTCTCTCTGCCTTCTCTTCCTCCGTCTCTCTCTTATGGTACACTTTCTCAGCTTCTTTTACTACATCTCTTAATGTAAAATCCTGCAACCCCTCTATGCGCTGTAGTTTCTTTCTAATGTCTGGAGCGGACTGCCCAATGAAAGCCATAACTACTGCTGCTTTTTGTCCTTCTGACGCTGGGTAAAAGGGAGTATATCTCCTATAGGCATCCATTAGTCTTTCTAGGAACACAGAGGGGGGTTCAGTAGGTCCTTGAAGGACTTCTCTTACCTTGGCCAAATTAGTGGGGCATCGTGCAGCACCTCTGAGACCCGCTACAAGAGCCCGGTGATAGGCAGATAGCTGCTCCCTACCTTCAGCAGTGTTATAATCCCAGTTGGGGCGAACGAGAGGAAATCCCACGTCCATGGCCACAGGAGTCTGGACTGGTTGTCCTGCGGCATCTCAGACGTTTTTCCTGGCTTCTATCTGAATTCTCTCTCACTCCTCAGTAGTGAAGAGGACCTGGAGAAGTTGTTGGCAATCGTCCCAGGTAGGTTGGTGAGAGAACATGAGGGACCCAATTAGTCCAATAAGCCCTGTGGGGTTATCTGAAAAGGAAGGATGGTTAGTCTTCCAATTATAGAGGTCAGCAGAGGAAAAAGGCCAGTACTGGAGGGGTTGGAGTTGTCCTGGCTCTGGGCCCCCCCCCCGTACGCTCGTAAGGGGAGAGCCACAGTGGAGTCTGGGCTCTCTAGACCCCCCCCCGACTGTGGGTCCCTCATGCTGGTCCCTGGGGGGCACTTGCAGGCATGGGGAGACCCGGGTCAGCCTGGCCCTGATATGGGGGAGGATTATGGTACATCTCAGGCCACTCAGGTGGGTGATCAATCTCAGGATAAATTTTGGGTGGTGCTGAGGGTGTAGCTCCTGAGGCCAGGGAAACTCTAGACTCAGGAGCTTGGGTTTTTAGGGCCATTGCACAAGGAGGGATGGTGCTTTTCTTCAATACCCAGGGTTTTACCCATGACGGTGGATTCTGCACCAAGTCTAGCCACACGATGATGTATAGCTGTTGGTCAG
>NW_006399960.1:5173773-5176786 GCF_000299155.1 Elephantulus edwardii | reverse complement strand
GATGATATCTCATAGTTGTTTTGATTTGCATCTCTCTTAGAGCTAGGGATTTTGAACATTTCTTCATGTGCTTGTTGGTCATCTGAATGTCTTCTTTGGTGAAGTGTCTGTTCATAGCCTGTGCCCATTTTTCAACTGGGTTGTTTTACTTTATCTTGTTGTGGTACTCCAGTATTTTATAAATTCTAGATAGATTCTTGTTTGGCATGATACTTTTTCCCAGTCTATGGCTTCCATATTTACCCTGTTGGAGAAGTTTTTGGATGTGCATAGGGATTTGATTCTTAGAAGGCCCCATTCACCTATTTTATCCTCTCCTGGCTGTAGATTTTCCAGGATTTTTTGAAGACTGTTTATGTTGTAGATATTCACTAATTTTTAATGTCCTTAGTTTTCAAAACCAATCATGAGATTGGCTAAAATTTGTTTAATGACTGAATTTATATTTCATTCTGAATATTATTTACAATAATAGTGGATATCTAGACTAATTTATTCTGGAAACGTATTATTAAACTCTACTTTGTAGTACTCTGTCCTCTCAAATTCAAGATTTTCCTAATGAGAAATTTCATCTTTATGCTTTCCACTAGTTATTTTTTAAAAAAGATTGAATATGTGTTAAACATGAAATGGGATATGTTTTTCTTACCCGTGGTTTGATAAAAGAAAAATATTTAGGTAAGAACTGTGATGATTCTAGGCAGAGACCTATCTGTTTGTAAAGGTTTTAGTCAGCAGTTGTTGTTATGTGCCATCAAGTATGACTCATAGAGATACTATGAACAATAGAGCTGAACCCTGTCCTATTCTGTGTCATCCTCATCATCTCTGACATATTCAAGCCCATTGCTGTTGTCACCATGTCAATCTATCTCCTGAGGGTCTTCCTCTCTTTCACTGACCCTTAACCTCTCCAAGCATGATGTCCCTATCCAAGGAATAACCTCCCCTAGCAACATGCTCAAAGTATGTGAGGTGAAGCTTCACCATCTTTGCTTCCAAGGAGCACTCTGGAAGAACTTTGTCCAAGAAATATATATCCGTTTGTTCTCCTGGCCATCCATGGGATATCTAGTACTTTTCTCCAACACTACAGTTCAAAGGTATTAATTCTTCTGTCATCGTTAGTCATTGTCCAGCTCTCAGATACACAGCAATTTATTAAAAAGACCATGACCTGGATCACGAGCCCCCGGTAGGGAGCTCTGGTGGCATAGCCTTGTAGAAAGCTGTGCTGCTGACACAATGGCTGCACCTTTCTGGCAGTTCGACTCCACCAGCAGCCCTGTGGGAGAAAGACAGGAAACCTCCTCCTGTTGCAAACTAGACACCCAAAGAAAGCAGGGACATGGGAAAATGAATTCTGAAAAAGAGAGAGGCTGAGGCAGAGGTCCTCTCACAGCTTAGCACTGTGAAAAGGCCCCTTTCATAGTCTCCCTATGGTTTTTATTTAGTTTAAGCCAATCATCCTAAAAAAGTTCAATCTCCAGGAGGCTATATTTTCCTTTTAACAATGGGGAAGCTTAATCTTTAAACTAAGAGCAAAGTTCAGACACCACATCCCCTCAGGTGGGAGGCTGGGCAGAATTCTTTGTTAGTAGAGGGTATTCAGTATCTCCTGGTCCTGAAGAGGGGGCTGGGCAGAATTCTGTGTTTGCTCAGTCCTGTCTGGACTCTGATCTCAGCTGTGGCTGGCTAACACTATGCTGGGGAATCCACATTTCCCCCCCCCCTTGGTTCATTAGGCATCGCTTAGTCATCAAGGTAAATATAGCTTCTCTTCCTTTTTCCATTATTCTTTTTTCCCCCTTTGCATTCTCTATCCTTGACATAAAAACACAAATGTAAGAATTATGAGATAAAACATGATTATAGAAGAACTTCCAAATATTTTAACATGATCAAAGGGATTGAGATTAGAAATTCCTTCACTTATTTCTTCAAGAAAATCAGTATGACTAAATTTTCTCAATTGTTCATTAAAATTATCTTGAATTTGAGCTTGTAACTTTAATATCTCATCAGTTAAATTACCATGACTCATGATATGTTTGAGAAATTTATCCCAATGCCATTCAGTATTATTCCATACAACAGGGGTCACACAAAATTGAGTAATATTCCAGTCACATTTTAACTTCAGTTGTCTCTGTAAATTAGTGATATGATCACCTATCATAACTACTGACTGTTCAAAATAAGTTAATCAAGAATTGATTTCAGAATCTATTTGTCTTTGAGATGACCATAATTTTTCAAAATCACTATGCCATTGTTTGACGTAATCTACTGTTTGAACACCTATCAAGCAGAGCAACTCCAGCAGTAGCTGCTGTAGCTTTTAAAGCTACGATCCCTTAAACAACCACAATTAATGCTCCAATAAACTTCTTGCTTCTTTTTAATAACTGATTCACAAGATGCTCTAAAAATATTTATGCATAACTTGCATTAGGATTATTATGTTTTCTAAAATACCTGTGTCATTTAGAAGCAAAAATTACTTGGCAAGTAAAACTGTCCCACTGTCTTATTAATTTTTTTTTCTGTTTACTTCTTTTTAAAAAATTTTATTAATTTTCATGAACATTTATAGGAATTTTGGATTTCCATTCACAAATTTTTTTATTATGTGTACAATCCTGCACAGACATCGTTACTATTCTTATCAAAGCTCCTACTGGCCATAAAGCAACAGAAGTTTGTTCTTTTTTATGTGCTCTTTGTAAATCCTGTCACTCACAATATTGTACTTCAAGCTGGATCTAGCAATACAAGGAAGTCCAGTGAATACCATTATTATTCAAATATATGCACCAACAACCAGAGCTGAGGAAGAGGATGTAGAAGATTATTACCAACATTTATAATCGGAGATTGATCGAACATGCAATCAAGATGCATTGATAATAATGGGTGACTGGAATGCAAAAGTCGGGAACAAAGAAGAAGATTCAGTAGTTGAAAAACATGGATTCGGTGACAGAAATGGAGCTGGAGAGAGAATGAT